>NC_056744.1:1565811698-1565961698 GCF_019279795.1 Protopterus annectens
CAGGTTGTGATTGCATGGCAGTGAAATGGTTATTCGGGACAGGTTATACTGTGAATGCTCCTGTGGTACATGCATTAAGTACTGGCTTCTATGTCTTACCTACACAGATAGACTGTGGTTCACTTCTGGGACAGTGTGTGTATTACACAATAGAAACAGCTTCCTTGTCAAAGAAACATTGATAGAGTTCTGCTTACTGTTGTGTGGACAGTAACATATGTAGCTCCTTTCCAACATTCTGGTTAAATCCAATGGTTCATATTATATTTGTAATGCCTTCCTTAATGCATACATTTAATTCAGTTGTTTGTGAAAGCTTTCATTGTTATCTGATGTGGCACACACAGTCTATACAGAGGTCTGGAGACAGCCTATTATAATAGGCAGTGGTTTGAATCTGGTAATATCTGTCTGTCAGATAACTGTGACTGATAGCAGTGTCTTACACACAGGCAATAGTTATGGCACAGTTAATGGGCCACCTTTTTCAGGCCTTCTCCTTCAAGGTAGGGCATCCATACCTCTTATGATAGAAAAGTGCTGTAAGCCCTTCAATGGTATTCTTCATGACATAATCAATATGCATAGTTCTCTGGCATCCATGATTAGTATGCACCTCTCTGATATCTGTCCTAGCATGTGTTCATAAATGAAATGATGCAAATGCTTATTATGTCATTCATTGCCTATTCCCAAAAGAATTATGCTCTGCATCGCATGTCTTAATTTAGAGGTTTCTTTACTATGGCAATTGTTTTCATTACACTATAATGGCAGATGAAGGCTTCTTCCATAAACATTTCTTACTGTATGGCATGCAGCCAGACCATCAGAAACAGTGACTGGTCCTCTGTTGCAACACTTTCTTGAGTGTTGCTGCTGTTGAATTGCTGTTATATTACTGTTCCCTGTAACTCTATGTGAGCATGCCTAGTATAACGACATCTAAGATATTTGTAAAACTTGAAATTGTGAAACGTCATCTGATCTGTAGTAATAACAGTAAAGCTTACCCACATAAAACATATGACAGAAGACACAGTACGCAAGGTATACCACATGTTCTGTCTTACAACTAGCATAAACTCTAAATCGAAACCTAAAATTAGTCAGAGGGTGTATAAATACATTATATGTGTCTATATAATTGCAAAAATTGCATTGATTACATGGAAAAGCACCCTCATTCCCAGGCACAATGGCCCCATGGTTGACTCTGGGAAAGCATAAAAGTCTTCTCAAATTGGGTTTATTCTTGTATACAAATTGTGGGGTTTCACCAACAAAATTCTTGATGTCTGGATCTGCGAATAGAACTCCCCAGTGCTTCCTAATTACATCCTTAAGTAGTCCTACATTCTCAATGTAGAACATGGGTACCCTAAAACCTGCAGGCTTATCCAAAAGACCGGACTCCACATTCCCTGCAGCATCAGAAAAATATGGTGCAGCTACACCTTTTTTGAGATCAGTGAGATGGGCCATCTCACCCTCAATCTCTCGGGTACCATAGGCTCTAGCACTCAACCTAGATCTCACCTCAACCAATTCCTTCCTATAACCACCATCTGTGGGGTTATATCGAGACACCCTAACAGTTTGACCTTTGACTACATTGGCAAATACATACCCCGGGTGTATACTATGCCTATGTAAGAGGACATTACAATGGCATGACTTCCTGTGAACACCTGTATTGATTAAGCCACTATCCAACCTCTCAACATAGACATCTAAAAAAGATATCCTATGGGAGGAACATTCAAAACTGAACTTCAGCTAATCACAGGAGTTGTTAATTTGTTCAAAAAAATGTAAAAATTCATCTCAAGTGCCTCTCCAAACAAAAAACAAATCATCCACGAAGCGCCTATAAAAAGGACGTGATCTATAAAACCATCTAACTGAAACAAAATATCCCTTTCCCAAGCAGCCATAAAAAGATTGACGTAGCTATTGGCACATTATGTGCCCATAGCTAAACCATCTCGCTGTAAATAAAACTCTGTGCCAAAAATAAAAAAGTTATTCTCCAAGACCACTTCTAAGAAAAGACATAACAAATCAATAGAGGACCTACTATATTCCGTGGTCAAGGTTAGGTATTCATGCACCTTCTCAACCCCTTCTCTATTAGGAATAATGGTGAAAAGGGACTGAACATCCATCATAACAAATATATATTCTAAATCCAAGGGTACTGTATTCATAGAAGCATATAAATCTATTAAGATCTGCTTAGTGTCCTTTAAAATATATTGACTGACATCTACTACTGGTCGTAACATTTTCTCAGTATACAAAGAAAAGGGTTCTGTAGACCATCCCCTCCCTGAGACAATGGGTCTCATGGGTGGGAACATGGCATTTTTTTGAATCTTCAGCAACCACTGTATGACAGGAATAACAGGTTCTTCAACAACAAGATATTTATAAAGTTCTTCAGTAATTATGTGACTCTTAACTAAATCCTCTAACATGTCGTTAATCCTACAAATGTGGGAATGTACAGATATCAAAGCAGTACTGATATAATACCTGTCATCACTAAGCATATTTCTCATAGATCCATTATAGAACTCAGTATCCATTATGACAATGGAGCCGCCCTTATCCACTGGTCTAATTCTAATTGCATCATCCAACCATAGACCACTAAATACTTTTCTTTTTACATATGTAAGATTACTTCCTTTGGTCCTCTGACCCTGACCCATAGGCTTAAGTGCATACATGTCATTCTCAACTAAGTTGCCGAATGCTGCTACCAAGGGATGTACACTGGATATATAAGTACTAGGCTTCATATCTCTCTCCAGGAACGTTTTGTCCTTAAACTGTATTTTAAGAGACAAATTCCTCAAAAGCAACTTAAAATCCAATACTGCATCTGTGATATCACTATCCCTGGAAGGAATGTAGGTCAGACTCTTGGATAGTATTTCCTTCTCTGCTTCTGTAATTTTTCCCTTGGAAATATTGTGAATTAATGTCTTTGTGTGGATTCCCACATCTTCTGTAATGTATGTCTATTCTGAGACTCGGCCGACAGCTTCTTCTTCTGTCGGCCTCTGCTCATGGAGCGCGTCCTCCCCCCACTACGTGTCACATCTATTGGGAAAGGACATGGTCCACCATTGTCTAAATCACCAACCATAGCATCAGAGTGGATAATTGGGGTATCATGTCCCTTCACTTTCCTTCTCACTACCATCTGACCAGATGGAATAGGTGGTGCAAGATTAACATCAAGTACAGATCGATTTAATGTGTCATTAACAACTGGGGGAACAGGTGTGATACTACCAGTGCCTATAGTACTATTAGTAATATCACTTTCCATCATGCAATTGGGGTTAGCCAAACCTTCACACACTATATTTGCAGCATGAATATGATTTACACCCCCAATATTACCCCTTTCAACAAGAGATACATTTTGCACAACATTAGAAACCAGTCCCTCTTTACTATTAACATTACTAATGGTTTCAACAACATGGTTGGATTCTACTCTAACTGAGCAATCAATCCTAGGCCATGTAAAGACAGGACCAAGTTGGAAATCTGTAATGTCCCATCTCAACTTGATTTTCTTTTGTTCTAGCAGCCATTGTCCAATACCGGGTCAATCACTCTATCAACAGAAGTAACCAGAAAGCATTCATACAACTGTTGTTTTTTTCTCTATATTCGTACACAAAGCAACCTCTTCAGGCAAAAAATACTCGAGTAGTTTCATGTAATTGAGGCTTACCTCGATATAAATTGTTGCCACTTGTACAGAAAACCAGGGTAAAGTGTACCCATCGTAGGCATCTTGAGGACTCGAAGCCCTCTCGGTACTATCCTACATTGTATGCAGACTTCAAAGTGATAACGTTGTGTCGGCAACCTCTTAGGTTTCAACAAATCAGCTTCTAACCTCTCAGAAGCCGAATGTAGTTCTCCTCGATTGAAACTAACATCCATCTTTTCTTGTGCGTCATCCTCCAATTCTACTTCATACAAAAGTAGCGGGTTAACATCGGAGGAAAGGCAGTTTGCAAACCTCGTCTTATTCAGACCAAATTCCCCTTGATGGGAACATGAGGCTTTTTTACTGTCCACATTATATGGCAGTTCTATGTCATTGACCACATCCTTCCCAGCCATGCCTCTCCGATAGTAGTAGCAGCAACAAGTAAATATTCTAGATAAAAACAACTCACGGAGAGTTAATGTTCTAGTGCCCACCAGCAATCCAAGTAGTAGTAATAACAGTAAAACAACAGGATACTGGAACAACACACATATCGATATCCAAATAGACATCCACCACGAATAAAGAAGTATAAAGTGTTTTTATTCATGAATGAACAGGCAAGCACTTTCACCCATATAGTGCTTCATCAGACCATAAAAAAATCACTATGAATCACCTCAATTTATACTAAAAACAGCAGGAAAATCAAAATCAATTAATTCTTAAAGATACATAATAAAAACTATACAAATTATATGGTACATGACATATATAAAGAAACATGTAAAAGCATACCCATAAGAACTATTCTCGGTATAAACATATATATACCTAAAAGGATTAAATATATACAAAAATACATATGTATAAAAATATATATACAAAAATATAAAAAACTACACTAATATTATAACACAACACTTTCAGGTCCTCAGTCCCCTGGATTTTAAAATGGGTTTAAGGGATACATTATCATTCAATCCAGGATACTGGTCCACCCTAAGTTTTACAATCCATCTAATCTCATGTGTTTCAGTTACATTCCTAATGTCTCCCCCTCGTAAGTTTGGATGAATCACTTCCATAACCATAAACTTGAAGCAATGGTTTTCATCAGTATCCAATACATGTTTTGAGAGGGCATTTATCATGGACCTAATCCTCACTTGATACAAGTGTTCACGTATCCTATCTCTCAGTTGTCTATCCATCTTACCCACATAAAACATATGACAGGAGACACAGTACGCAAGGTATACCACATGTTCTGTCTTGCAACTAGCAAAAACTCTAAATCGAAACCTTAAATTATTCAGAGGGTGTATAAATACACTATCTTTGTCTATATAAATGCTGTTTTTAGTATAAATTGAGGTGATTCATAGTGATTGTTTATGGTCTGATGAAGCCCTATATGGGTGAAAGTGCTTGCATGTTCATTCATGAATAAAAACATTTTAAACTTCTTTATTCATGGTGGATGCCTATTTGGATATTGATATGTGTGTTGTTCCAGTATCCTGTTGTTTTACTGTTATTACTACTACTTGGATTGCTGGTGGGCACTGGGACATTAACTCTCCGTGAGTCGTTTTATCTACAATATTTACTTGTTGCTGCTGCTACTATCGGAGAGGCATGGCTGGGAAGGATGTGGTCAATGACATAGAACTGCCATATAATGTGGACAGTAGTAAAGCCTCATGTTCCCATCAAAGGGAATTTGGTCTAAATAAGACAAGATTTGCGAACTGCCTTTCCTGTGAGGTTAACCTGCTGCTTTTGTATGAAGTAGCATCGGGGGATGACACATATGAAGACACGGATGTTGGTTTCAATTGAGGAGAACTGCGTTTGGCTACTGAGAGGTTACAAGCTGATTTATTGAAACTCAAGAGGTTGCAGATACAATGTTATCACTTTCAGGTCTGCATACAACATAGGATAGTACCGAGAGGGCTTCGAGTCCTCAAGATGCCTACGACAGGTACACTTTACCCTGGTTTGCTGAACAAGTGGCAACAACTTAATATCGAGGTAAGCCTCAATTACATGAAACTACTCAATGAGTATTTCTTGCCTGAAGAGGTTGCTTTGCGTATGAATATAGAGAAAAAACAACACTTGTATGAACGCTTTCCGGTTACTGCTGTTGATAGAGTGATTGACCCAATATTGGACAATGTTTGTTTGTTTGAGAAAAGGCTGCTAGAACAAAAGAAAATCAAGTTGAGAATGAACATTACAGATTTCCAACTTGGTCATGTCTTTACATGGCCTAGGATTGACCGCTTGGTTAGAGTGGAATCCAACCATGTTGTTGAAACCATTAGTAATGTTAATAGTGAAGAGGGACCGGATTCTAATGTTGTGCAAAATGTATCTCTTGTTGAAAGGGGTAATATTGGGGGTGTAAATGATATTCATGCAGCAACTATTGTTTGTGAGGATTTGGCTAACTCCAATTGCATGATGGAAAGTGATATAGCTAATAGTACTATAGGCACTGATTGTATCACACCTATTCCCCCAGTTGTTAATGACACATTAGATCTATCTGTACCTGATGTTAATCTTGTACCATCTATTCCATCTAATCAGGTGGTAGTGAGAAGGAAAGTGAAGGGACATGATATCCCAATTATGCACTCTGATGCTATGGTTGGTGATTTAGACAATGGTGGACCGCCTCCTTTCCCAATAGATGTGAAACACAGCGGGGGGGAGGACGCACTCTATGAGCAGAGGCCGACAGAAGAAGAAGCTGTCGGCCAAGTCTCAGAATCAACATACATTGAAGAAGATGTGGGAATCCACAGGGAAACATTAATTCACAATATTTCCAAGTGAAAACTTACAGAAGCAGAGAAGGAAATACTATCCAAGGGTCTGACCTACATTCCTTCCAGGGATGGTGATATCATAGATGCAGTATTGGATTTTAAGTTGTTTTTGAGGAATTTGTCTCTTAAAATAGAGTTTAAAGACAAAACGTTCATGGAGAGAGATAGAGGCTTAAGGAAGCCTAGTACTTATATACCCAGTGTGCATCCCTTGGTAGCAGCATTTGGCAAGTTAGTTGAGAATGACATGTATGCATTTAAGCCTATGGCTCAGGGTCGGAGAACCAAAGGAGGTAATCTTACATATGTACAAAGGAAAGCACTTTGTGGTCTATGGCTGGATGATGCAATTAGAATTAGACCAGCAGACAACAGCGGCCTCATTGTCATAATGGATACTGAGTTCTATAATGGATCTACGAGAAATATGCTTAGTGATGAGAGGTATTATATCAGTACTGCTTTGATATCTGTACATTCCCACATTTGTAGGATTAATGACATGTTAGAGGATTTAGTTAAGAGTCACATAATTACTGAAGAACTCTATAAATATCTTGTTGTCGAAGAAGCTGTTATTCTTGTCATACAGGGGTTGCCGGAGATTCACAAAAATGCCATGCTCCCACCCATGAGACCCATTGTCTTGAGGAGGGGGTGGTCTACGAAACCCTTTTCTTTGTATAGTGAGAAAATGTTACAACCAGTAGTGGATGTCAATCAATATATTTTAAGGGACACTAAGCAGTTTTTAATAGATTTATATGCCTCTATGAATTCAGTACCCTTGGATTTAGAATATATATTTGTTATGATGGATGTTCAGTCCCTTTTTACCATTATTCCTAATAGAGAAGGGGTTGAGAAAGTGCATGAATACCTAACCTTGGCCACGGAATATAGTAGGTCCTCTACTGATTTGTTATGTCTTTTCTTAGAAGTGGTCTTGGAGAATAACATTTTTATTTTTGGCACAGAGTTTTATTTACAGTGAGATGGCATAGCTATGGGCACATCATGTGCCATTAGCTACACCAATCTTTTTATGGCTGCTTGGGAAAGGGATATTTTGTTTCAGTCAGATGGTTTTATAGATCACGTCCTTTTTTATAGGCATTTCATGGATGATTTATTTTTTGTTTGGAGAGGCACTCGAGATGAATTTTTAAGTTTTTTTGAACAAGTTAACAACTCCTATGATTATCTGAAGTTCAGTTTTGAATGTTCCTCCCGTAGGATATCCTTTTTAGATGTCTATGTTGAGAGGTTGGATAGTGGCTTAATCAATACAGGTGTTCACAGGAAGTCGTGCCATTGTAATGTCCTCTTACATAGGCATAGTATGCACCCAGGGTATGTATTTGCCAATGTAGTCAAAATTCAAGCTGTTAGGGTATCTCGATATAACCCCATAGATGGTGGTTATAGGAAGGAATTGGATGAGTTGAGATCTAGGCTGGGTGCTAGAGCTTATGGTACCAGAGAGATTGAGGGTGGGATGGCCCACCTCACTGATCTCAGAAAAGGTGTAGCTGCACCGTATTTTTCTGATGCTGCAGGGAATGTGGAATCAGGTCTTTTGGATAAGCCTGCAGTTGTTAGGGAACCCATGTTCTACACTGAGGATGTAGGACTACTTAAGGATGTACTTAAGCACTGGGGAGTTCTAGTCGTAGATCCAGACATCAAGGATTTTGTTGGTGAAACCCCACAATTTTTATACAAGAATAAACCCAATTTGGGAAGAATTTTATGCTTTCCCAGAGTTAATCATGGGGCCGTTGAGCCTGGAAATGAGGGTACTTTTCCATGTAATCAAGGCAATTTCTGCAATTATATAGACACAGATAGTGTATTTATACGGTTCCATATGAAACCATCGAATGCACACTACATTGAAAGTGATAACATCAACAGACATCGTCCATATTTAAAACATCGAATGCAAAACATCAAATGCATTTGTGAAAATACAACGAACAGCACTCATAACTATATACATGAAATACAATAAACCGAGAGACGGTGTCCATATTTAACAGCTGCTGTAGTTCCTGGTTAAGAATGGCGAACTTGTGCAGTTATACAAATAAAGATGTACTAGCTGTAGATGGATTTGTCTATAATTTAGAACAGAGTGTAGAGAATAAACGATACTGGTGCTGTAAACAAAAGCATATCAATAAATGTAAGGGACGCTGTGTTACGGTATCCCGATCCGACGGTGAATTACTACTGAAGAGTAATCCCCATAGCCACACTGGAGATCCAGGAGAGGTAGAGCGTTACAAAATGTGTAGCTATTTGAAAGACAAAGTCACAATGTCCCGTGACACACCATGTGTAATAGTTGAGGATGTCATGTCAAGTTGTAGTCTCAGTAACGTCACTAGTGTACCTAGTAGAAAGTCTTTGCTGCAACAAGTAAGGAGAGTAATGAATAGTAAAGGGACACACTGTAGTAATGTCACCCTATCTGATATTGATATCTCACAGTACAAGTTGAAGGAAGGTACATTCATTAGTAAGAGAACTGTAGATGAATGTACAGGAGTCACAGTTCTTGTGATTAGTACAGCTAATAGTTTGTGTGATTTGGGCAAGTGCAGAATATGGCTGATGGATGGAGCATTCTTCTGTAAGGGAGTAATGTGTAAGCAGCTGTATAGTTTGCATGGCGTTGTGTACTTTGGTTCCGACAGTAAGACATTTCCATTGCTGTATGCGCTGATGACTAGGAAATCTTTGAAGGGTTATAATATCATGTGGCATTCTATCTTAGCTTTGCTGTCTGAGCTTGACATAGCACCTGTTGTCAAGTATGTCCTGTGTGACTTCGAAATAGCCACCATTAAAAGCTTACAAAGCAATTTAAATGGTATTGTTCCTAAGGGATGTCTTTTTCACTTTAGCCAGAACATATGGTGGAAATTGCAGAGTCTGGGATTAGCTGGTTTATATAACAGGTGTGAGCAGTTTCAACTGTCTGTTAAGTCTCTCATTGCACTGTCATTTCTGTGTGAAGATGACGTCCTGTCTGCTTTCAATCAACTGAAAGAATCATTCCCTCAGGACGGACAGCCCTTACTTACCTATTTCAAAGAATGGTATCTCTTGGGTAAACCGAGAAAGTTTACAACAAGAACCAGCATGCATACGCTTTTTTCCCTTTGTTCCCTATACAGTTCTGGAATGTGTCACAACTTAATTTAGAATCCCTTCCCCTACACAGAATGCCATAGAAGGATGGCACCATCGGTTGAAATGTTTACTGGGAAAGCGTTAGTGATTTATCCTTGCTTATGTCAACGTTAGCTAGGGAACAGAACAGGACAGATGAAATAATTTCCTGCATCTCTAATGAGGGAACAGCGTCTTCAAGCTATTTTGCAAAATAAGGACTCTTATGACACAGTAAGCTATTTGAACGCTATAGCTATGTTGTTAAAGATGTGAATACGACACAGCGACACTTGTAAATATGTACATAATGTCTACACTGTGTTGCAAACACCAAGTTGAGCTATCACTCCCACCTTAGTAGTGTATGTTAAGATATGAAGTTTGGGTTCCTACTAAAGAGTACTAATGTGATGTTGCATTGTTTAGGTGTTAGTGGAAGTTTACTACAGGGAATATTTATGCTAATATTGAGCTGCTACAGGGAATATTTATGTTAATGTTGAGCTGCTACAATTCAGATAGAAACAGGTGCTATCTGAGATAGTAGCACTATTCTGGACAACTGCTCTACATATGCTGCCATAATTGAAGATGGTTTCAGGTTTCTATGTGAAGTTCCCGTTCTTGTTGTTTTCGATGTAGTGTGTATTCGATGGTTTCATATGGAACCATTTATACACCCTCTGACTAATTTCAGGTTTCAATTTAGAGTTTTTTTCTAGTTGTAAGACAGAACATGTGGTATACCTTGCGTACTGTGTCTCCTGTCATATGTTTTATGTGGGTAAGATGGATAGATGACTGAGAGATAGGATACGTGAACACTTACTTGTATCAAGTGAGGATTAGGTCCATGATAAATGCCCTCTCAAAACATGTATTGGATACTGATGAGAACCATTGGTTCAAGTTTATGGTTATGAAAGTGATTCATCCAAACTTATGAGGGGGAGACATTAGGAATGTAACTGAAACACATGAGATTAGATGGATTGTAAAACTTAGGGTGGACCAGTATCCTGGATTAAATGATAAAGTATCCCTTGAACCCATTTTAAAATCCAGGGGACTGAGGACCTGAAAGTGTTGTGTTTTAATATTAGTGTAGTTTTTTTATAATTTTATATATATATTTTTATACATATATATTTTTTATATATTTAATCCTTTTAGGCATATATATGTTTATACAGAGAATAGTTCTTATGGGTATCTTTTTACATGTTTCTTTATATATGTCATGTACCATGAAATGTGTATAGTTTTTATTATGTATCTTTAAGAATTAATTGATTTAGATTTTCCCACTGTTTTTAGTATAAATTGAGGTGATTCATATTGATTTTTTTTTAATGGTCTGATGAAGCCCTATATGGGTGAAAGCACTTGCTACTCATTCATGTATAAAAACATTTTATACTTCTTTATTCACGGTAGATGCCTATTTGGATATCGAGCTGTGTGTTGTTCCAGTATCCTGTTGTTTTACTGTTAATACTACTACTTGGATTGCTGGTGGGCACTGGGACATTAACTCTCCGTGAGTCGTTTTTATCTACAGTGTCATCTGATCTGTGTTGTCATTTGTCACTTATGTATATTGTATGCTATTACATTACCATTTAACATTTACAAGACTAGACAACACTTGCTTGTCTATTACATGTTTATAGGTGATAAACCCCTTTCCTATGGGTGCCACTTAAATTTTTTTTGCAAAATCATGTCCTTTGTGATGTACATGACATTACAGCTGTAAGCTCCATTTGTTCTTGTGTGTGCATGCTGATGTGGGGAACACTGCAATGGTGTCATCTTGCATATATAAATTCTGTGTATACACACACACACACACACACACACACACATATATATATATATATATATATATATACATATATATATATATATATATTTCATATGCAATAACTGTAGTCTGTGCATTCATCCCGTAATGTAACTTCTGTCCTTACTGTTATTTCAACTTATCATTTTATTAACGTTTTATCACATTTTAACTCCCCTTTGTTATACTGCAGCTTCATAACCCCATTAGATCCTCTGTTAGCATGTTCTTTTTTATTTGTGTGTACAACACTGGTACTGTCATTGATATTTTAATTGTCATTACATCAATATGGCAGAAATTATTATGCTAGGAATGTTTCTTGACATTTCAGCACATTTGTCTGTAGTATATATGACTATACTTTACCCATTTGCCCTTCCCTATTAATTATTAAGCTGTACAAACCATTATTTTTTGTGTACAATTCCCCCATTTCACTTCCCCTCCTTCAGATTTCTTGCACTGTACTTGTCCTTAATATGTCTGGGCAACAGTGCGTGTTCGTATCTTAGCTTTGCCTATCAGCAAGCTGTTTTGTTTACATTCTGTGCTCATATATGCAAGCATGTTTCCATTGCAATGAACACTACTGCTGCCCATACAAAGGTGCTTGCAAACATGTAGGCATGATGAGCAGCATACATATTCGATTAGCATTGCTGCTCACCATGCTAACATGCTTACATCATGTAGGCTTAGTGCAAAGCCTACATAACTGAAATAAATCCCAGAGAATATCTCTTAAGACCATTTATGAACAATTCATAGCCTACAGTTTTACCTCTTCTCCAAAATTCTATGCCTTTTATTATTATTATTATCCCTTTATTTCAACTTCACAGCAAAACTGATTTTGTCAATTAATTCTAGTCAAAAATTTTAAATCCTTCTTACTATCTCAGATCAGACTTTCTTTGTGTATGCTGTACATAGTTGTTTAACTTTTGATAATTTTATTTATTCTTAAAATTATTTTCTAACCATAATGTGTATGAAAAAGTGCCAGTTTTAATGAATTCTAAAAAAGATGTTTACACACCCACAAAATAAATAAATAATAATAAAAAAATACATAGGCAGCTTTGTTACAAAATTATTTTAGGCATCCCTAAAATTGTTTCACTTTGGCCCAAGTTTCTAACCATTGTATTTCTAAAGTGACATATTTTTGAAATTTGAACTAATTGCAGTCTAGCATAAACATCTTTTACTTGGCCCTGTCAAACTCCAGCAATTTTAACTTGTCTGCTAAACGGCCAGTCTCTGCTTTTTCCTGCAATTACTTTGCTGTGACTGCATTTAAGAGTGATAAACTTTACTTCATTCACAGAATAAGCTATCAGACTGATTTTTTTCAACATATTGCAGATTCTCTAATAAAGAAGAATTAATTGTGGTGTATTACCGTAGGTTTGTAAGTATTTACTAGGCTAACAACCACTAGGGTCTTTTTCAGCACACACATGCATCCCAAATCTCTGACAAGTTCTGATAGTCTTGGTAAGTGTAAGCAGGGTATATTGTAACAAATCATATGGAAATAATTTTGGAACTAACAAAACTGAAATTGCAACAATAACTCATGTAGCAGAAGCAGATGAATTATCTAGCTTCCCCTACCCTTTAGTGATAATGTTGAAGATGAAAAGTTATTTAATTGTTTGCCCTTAGATTTAGATGCTGAACTTATTTACTTGTTCACCCAGGAATTTAGATCTGAAAGAGACAGCAGTGTTGTCAGCCTGTAGCCATTCAGTGAGAGGACCTTAACTCAATCATTTTTGAGGCATATATCTTCAGAAAATACAATTTTGTCATTTGTTACCACTGCTATGTGTGTTGGTCTGCTTCTGCGGTTTCTCAGTTTGAGAAAATTCAGCGGAATATCTGAGAAGAGAGAAATAAAGTTGAAGATAAAGTAAAAAATTGAAACAGTCAGTGCTGATGCTTTCTGGAGACCAAACAGTTCCTGTCTACTGGTTACACCAGGTACTTCAATCAGATGTCTGCTGCATATGACTTGCCACTGTTTTCTGAAGACTGATTCATACAGTTTTGAATTCTGCAATCATTTTTGTCTCAGCTGTCTCCTTATGAAAATTATTACCAAAACACATTTACTCACCTCTGTTAAACAATGGCTCATTAAATTTTTTCAGATGTTTCCCCCATTCATCATACAAGTCATCTCACCCCTTTCTTTTGAAAGCCTTGTAATTAAATTTATCATTATTAAGTTAGTATTATTAAAAAATTGGAAATGCATGTAGGCAGATAACTGTCAAATGGAAAGTAAGCTTCAAAACAGTTTCAGTTTACGTCTGTTCAAGATAGAGAATCCAAATGAGCATGCGCACACATGTAGGAGTGCACACACACACACACACACACACACACACACACACACACACACACACACACACACACACACACACACACACACACACACACACAAACGCACACACGCATACATACACTCATGTACAGATCATCTACAAAATATTTTTTACAATATCTCTCTCAATAGAGATGTAGCCGTTTAATAAATATATGAACTAATGTTAATCCATTTTGTAAACATACTGAAAAAAAAGCATTCAGGTTTTATAATTCACTATAGTTTTCACAACACAAATTATGAAATAGTGTCTGAGAATTTTAAAGATTTTTTTTACTTAATGTGTTTTATTTGTGTGTGTGTGTGTGTGTGTGTGTGTGTGTGTGTGTGCATGCTTAGAATAACATAAAAGGAAGTGTAAACGCTTATTGTCAAAGGCTAACAAGACATCTTCCTGTCATTTCTTTACAGGTCTCATTTTCTGAAAGTGTAGGACAAATGATACAGGTTAGCTTACATCCGCAAAGTGGCATGGAATCTTTGGGATCTAATTTCAGGACAGCTACATCTACAAGCAATATGTATGTTGAATTGGAGAGAACACAATAATAAACTGAAAATATTATGTCGTAGCTGCTACACACAAGAAGACACTCTGCAGACATGAAATTGGGCACCATAATCTGTGTTTTGAAGTGTTATGTTTGGAGCCATTTAAGAAAAGTGTAATTTCAATTTTATGCTACTTATTTAATCCATCAACAAATAATTTGCTCAAAGAATGCTGAAAAGAGCATAATGATTTCCTTTTGTGTACCACTTGACTCTGCTAGCAAAAATAAATGCTCTAATGTTACTGAAAATTCACCAGCATGACAATCTTTTCTTTTCCCCCTCCATATAAAAGAAACACATCTGGTGCAATGCGTGTTGTTCCGGATACAGCAGAGAGCAAAGTGTGGGAAACATTTAGGTCATGCAAAGGTTAGGACTGCAATTGCATCCATGTCCATCCTGAAAAGAGATTGGGTGAGCAATTGCTGAGGGACTGCCATATAATGGTTTGAAGCAGGCATGGGTCACAAGAGTTTCTCAAGTCACAAAATTTATTTTATTGCTTTTATTTTTCATGTATTTTTTCACCTGCCTGTTAATTAAAACTAAATATACTTTGTCACCCCAATAATCCTAGGTTGGTGGTTGGGGGAGCAGTAACTAGCCACCTAAAAAATGGGATGCTGAAGAAAGTATATTACTATAAAATATGAAATAAGTAATGTTTACAAAGAAATAAAGTTTATTAGCAGTGCATTAAGGCATAGCACTCTTTCCACAGTGATGAAGCTATAAATGGTTGATACAGCAAATTTACAAAGTTACAATGGATCACTGGATTGCATATTCCTCTGAAGCCCTGGGACATGTTGAGGAAGCTGATAGTACAAGATACTACACAGCGTAGTAGCCATTTCTTAGAGAAGGGTACCATGGAATCTGCACAATAAATAACGTAGCTGAACAGCTCAGTGTATAGGATTCCCCTATGAAAATAATATCTGTTCTGATGTCAAAATGTACAGGATTTGCCTTGACTATAAAGTTTGAATGAATAGGCAATGGAATAAAACATGAAAAAAAAAGCAATATATAGCGGTTTAAAAATGCTTGTGGGCCCATGCCTGCTTCAAGCTACTAGATGGCAGGCTCTCACCAGATGCTCACCCAATCTCTGTTCAGGATGACCATGGATGCTGTCCTGTGTCTACCATCTAACCTTTGCATAATCTACTGCTTTGCTGGTGCGGATGCTCACAGTAAATTCATTGCAGAAGTAATGCAGCACAGAGCACTCAGTCATATGCTGTCATAAAATGAATTGCAGACAAATGACAGACAGCATGACATGTTCCAGTTTCATGCTTTTCATGAATGGTACACAAAGGTTTGTATTTTCTTAGTGGGGGGGCATCAGCCCTTGCCATGCATTCTTCCTTGAAAAAAGAGGCATTGTCACTGTCCTCCTTTAATAACTATTCAATAACCAATAAGGTAGAAAGCTTGGAAATGGCTATCAGCAGTGCTGTATGGATACAAAAAAAAATTATGAAATCCATACAATCAGCAGTCATCCATGACAAAAACAGGCATGCAAAAAGTGAAGAAATGTCCTTTCACTCCAAAGGGAGAAAGAAAAGATGACACCAAGAAATAAACTTTAATGTTCAGTTTTATTCAGCTTATTATTGACAATATGATGGTCACTTCTTAATGCTATATTGACTAATACTCTTGAGTTGTTTCAGTTTATATTGTTACTTTAACTATTTTATGGCTGATAATTACTGCTTCAATCGATGTATCTATTCAAAGTAAAATAAATAAATACACAATAAATAAGATTAATCAAGAAAAGATTTTAAATGCAAAAAGAAGACCAGATGTGAGTGCTCACTTCACCTTTTTATTATACTGAGAAATATCCACAGTATAAGGCAAAAGTTTTTACCATGGAAAAGCATTATATTAAGTTTGATTAATGGCAGAAGGACATAGTAAGATGATTTAGTCTGCCATTTAAGTGCATTTAAATCCTACCTCCTCTCAATCATAGTATTTCCCCCTTACCCCTTTTCCACCTATCCAATGTCATCTTGAGTTCCTCTGTGGACCTCCACCTTTTCCTCTGTGCCTTTCAGTGGGTTCAGACCTCTCTTTGAAGAAATATTTTCTGAGGTCTAGGTAGTAATTGGGCCTTACATTCTAATACCTGCACCCATCTCTCTCCCATTTTTTCTTTCAGGATGGCCCCTTCACATGTCCTTGGCATGACCATGTACATCAATATCATGTTACTCCTCCCTCTCTTTTGATGTCTGCTACTGAAGAGTTTTACTTGCTCTGTCCTCTGGTTATATTTCTTGTCCTTCATCCCATGGAATCTTCTTGAGGCTTTCATTTTGACATCTTCCAGAAATGTGATGTCCCTTTCCATTTGCAGTCTCCAGAATTGCACACAATACTCACTCTCTGGCCTCCAGTGTGAGTGCAGCTTCTGTTTGCTCTTGGAGTGTACAACCTTACAACCTTTAGGATACACCCTAACATTCTGTTTGTAGCTGCCACTGCCCTCCCATTGCATTCTTTGTGATTTATTCCAGCTGGAATTAAAAACCCCAGAACCTTTTTCTTCTCTGTTGCAGCTGTTCCCACTCACCCCACCTCATACCTCACAGCAGGGTTGTTATGACCAAAGTGCAGTACATTGCATTTGCCTGCACTAAACCTTAGCTACCACCTTTCAGCATACATGGTCAGCCTTTCCAGATCCTTCCTTAGAGTGGGCTACACTGTCCACTGATTCACTAAACTTGAAGTCATCATTGAGGAGGTTAATCTTGTTCTCTGTTCTTTCAGAAATATCTGAAATAACATAATGAAGATTAAAGGTCCCAGGAATGACACCTGTGGTACAGGTCAGTTGCCTTGTTTCTGACATAGTCGTTTTCATCACAACCATCTGTGTCTTACTATTCAAACATGCAGCTATTCAGTAAGGCATTGTTGAAATCTAGGTGGACCATATCTACTGGTATTGTCATGTCAAGTTCTCCAGTACCATAGTCGGAACATTGGATCAGGTTTGAGTGGCAGTTCCTACTGCTCATGAATCATGCAGTTGACAGACAGGGGAAAGGGCACAGAACATAGATTGTGTTTTGTCCTGTAGATTATTTTTTTTCCAGGAGAGCAACCCACCTTCCCTCAGGATTCTATGCATGACTTTCCCTGCCTAAACCACAAAAACATCCTAGATGAAGGGTTGTTGTACAAGACACCCAAAGTCACACTAACAGGCAAACAACATACGCAGACACTACAGAAAACACAAATACAAAAAGGGGTCTTTCAAATAGTAGGCCAAAACCTTTAAGGTAGCAAGGCCAAAATAGTACATTTGGTAACGTCTTTGTCATAGGTGACTCCATAGTCAGACACACAGATACACTACTCCATGGTTAATGGCTGGTGGCCTCTCAGGTATGACAATCTGCCATGTCACTAGGGGTCCTTCAGTCCCTTCACCCTATGTAAACATATGATGTGGTCATTGCACATGTGGGGGTCAATGATTTGAGATTTGCCTCCTTGGATCATATGAGGAGGGACATCATAGAGTTCTAAGAATATGCTTCTATTGGGCAGTATCCTGCCATCATCAAGAATGATACCACAATGCAAACAAAAGATAAGTGACCTCAGTTGTTGTCTTAGCTATTGGTGTTATTTTAAGGGGATCCATGTATGTATCAGCCTGGGAGCAGATTGATGACAACCCTAGTGGCTTTGCTGGGGAAGGCCTGCATTCCTCTCCTCATGGCTTCCATATATTAGCCAGGACATTTTCCTCCCAACACTGCTTTTTTCAAGCAAGGTCTGCCTCCTCATGTTACCTACACAGGTAATCAAAACTATATAAAGGTAGCACAGCTTAATGCTAGAAGCCTAAACAAGAAGTTACACTTCTTGCAAACATTCTTAACTCTTGAAAATATAGATATCTGCATACTTACTGAATAATGTTTTCAGAACAGCAATAGCACACCCATGGTGCAGTATTTCAGTGCCTAGTACTCTTTTAGAATCAGCTCTGAAAATGGTGGTGTTATTGGAAAGAGTGTCTGTAATCCTAAGATGCCACCAGCCTCTTAAGCCAGTAAAACTACCTTCAACTTCTTTGTATCTTTTTCACTGTAAATAGAAGTCTGTACCATATCACAGCCAACTATCAACCCCCCTCCGTGTTAGCTACAGCCCATAAGACAAACAAACAGACATCCTTCTCAGTGAGATTAACACTATTCTGTTGGGAGACTTCAACTAACATTCTGTTAATTGGGAAACCTACACCACCTTTAACAAATATGCACAAAGATCCCTAGACTTCATTAACGCTAGCTGCATAGATCAACTCATTTAAGTCCCAATATGGGGTTTAAAATACTGGACCTGGTCCTCACTATATTGAAACCTTATGCTCAAGACCTAACAGTTATCACATCAGTGATCAAATCTGACCACAGTTCAGTAACATGCACTATGAGATGTGACTTACCACAAAACCTTCTGTCTTTACAGACTACAATAAAAAATTACTGTACCAGCAGGAGGAATAAATAAAAAAGAGTAAAAAAGCAAACTTAATCCAGCTATCTAATGACCTGATGAGATTTAAACACTCTCCTTACTTTGATGATTCCATCTCTCACATGCTTCCACATTTGTGGATAATTTCAATTCAATGTGCACCTTAAGTATACATTGAGGCATCTTTTCCCATAAGACATAAATGCAATGCCAATTTAAAGAATAGAGCCATATGGTGGAATCCTACTATAAGCAAACAATACAATAAAAGAAAGAAGTATCCCATCATCTAGAGATGAACTCAAAAGATCAGCAGAAAAGTCAGAAAAAATCAAATCCTCCTAAAGTAATTACAAATTTATAATTGCGACTTCTGCTAAGGATAACCCTAAAGCCTTCTTCTGCTATGTCAGAAAACTGAGAGGCAATGTCCAGCAATGCTCAGTGTTAATACATAACTACAACACTTACTAATCTCCTAAGCCAAATTCAGCTGTAACTTTACTCCCTTATCTTCCTCTAACTTTCCCCATCTTATTAGCACACCCACACCACATTCAAGTAGTTCCTGAATGCTCTTTCCAAGGCCAAATACACTTGCTCCATAGTTCTTGATAATGTGACAGACCATCTTGTTAGCACCAGACACTGCCTGGTAGACTCATTACTAAACTTATTTGCCCTCAGCCTCTTGAATGGATTTGTGCCACAGAAATGGAGAACTGCAGTAGCCATGCTGCTTCACAAGGGGTGTGGGGGGATTCAATACTGATCCAGGAAATTATAGACCTATACGTCTCACTGGGCTTTTCTGCAAAGCAATTGAATGTATCATTATGAAACTTATAAACAAGGACATAAACAGTCTGTAAGCCTTGAACCAAAGCCATTTTGTGTTTGTTAAAAGCAGATTCTGCCTCCTGAACCTGGTGGGCTTCTTTGAAATAGTCACTGCTACATTAGACTCATGCTAATCAGTTTACACTGATTACCTAGACTTGGCCAACGCCTTTGACACCATTCAATATTATGGCTGTATTGACAAACTAATCAAACTCAATGTAAATCCCTATGTTAACCAGTGGATAGCAAACTAGCTAACTGACAAAACCAAATGTATTAATGTGGGGGGATTGTTTTAGTCAAAAAAAGTTGCTGCAATTGGTGTCCCTAGGGAATGGTCTGGATCTATATCATGATGTTAAAATGTCAAAAGAGTGAACGCTCTTACATTGACCAGAATACCCAAAACTACTAAATCTTGAATGGCCAGAACAGTGATTTTGTTTCCCAGGGAAAAAAATTGCTGGGCCAACAAAATAAAAAAAAAAAAATCGACAGACAAAATAAAGTGGGGTCTTTGCTCCTCACACCTCCCGATGTGGGGGCTGTGCCCCCACTCCCCTACTTAAATATACCAACTATGAGATCACATTACAGTGGAGGAAACAGCAAAGTCCCGACAATGGCCCAGCGATTTTTTTTCCTGGGAAAAAAAAATCGCTGTTCTGGCCGTTCAAGATTTAGTAGTTTTGGATATTAGATGTCGATGTAAGAGCGTTTGTGACATTTTGATGGCCTAATATAGAACCAATGATCCTAGCACTGCTTCCATTTCGTATCTACTTCTCTGATGTCAAGGCTGACATCAAGGGAATGTGGTTGACCAAGTTTGCTGGTGACTGCAAACTTTGAACTATCATTAACTCCCCATCTGTGTTTCAAATTCTTCAGGAGGGACTAACACACACCTTTGAGTACTGCCTTTGAAAGCTGACATAGCCATTAGGGACCTGGACCGTTATGTTGACAATGAACTATCATTTGAACACCATGTATCCACTATTGTTAGGAAATATCTTTACTTTGCCAGACTAATCACTAAGGGTAATTCTTCCAGATCTAATGAAGTTATCATCTCTGTCTCCTCCTCCCTCATTAGACCCATAATAGAGTATAATGCCCCTATTGCTACCTACCTATCTAAACATGTAACTCGGCTAAAAAGACTTTGACATTTCTTCACTAATTTAATCAAGTGCATGTTTTCCCTAAACTACCAAGAGTGCCTTAAAGTGCTGTCTAGCTTTTCTTTTTTCTACAGAATCTTGAGAGGTGACTTCTGTCTAGCCTGTCCAGTCCTATGTAATCTCCTGCATAACCACAAAACTAATAATACCCTCAACACCCTTCAAGGGATCTTAACTTCTACTGAAACATAATTTGGAAGTGCTGGCAAAATCTCTTTTCTGTGGAATAGACGTCCTTTGGATATAAAGCAAACTATCTCCCTGACCATCTTTAAGTATAACGTGGATAAATGGCTAGGCAATTGTAAATATACCCTGGGTTTGGACCCTCAAACTTTCTTTGAAATAAGTCAAAGTTATTTATAAATTCATCAAGGCAAAGGGTACTTACGATTTTGGATATTGTGGTTAGTGGTTGGTCATCTGGATCAACAGTCTAGTGTTGACCTATGAACTTATGAACCTATGCTGTTAAGCTTACAAGGGTGTAGTTTGTTGCCCCCTCCCCCAATCCTGCATAAAGGTGCCATATTTATGCTGTCTTCTACTCTTAAACCACTTCTGTAGTTGTCAGTGATCTTTTGAACAGCTACATATGGGACTCTGTAAGCATCCTGACTAGATTTCTTAGGATCCTGGAAGGCAACCAAACTGATCTCTGTGCTTTAGCCTTCTATAAGGCATCCATTTCCCTCTGAAACTTATCCATTTCTCAATGTGTATGCCTGCTGCTTTTCTCACGCTGTCCTACCTCCCTTCCAGCAAGGCACCTTCCCTTTGTTCTCCTGCATGAAAATCACAGTTAGGTACTCATTCAATACCTGTCTTTTCCCAGTTTCTTGTGATGTCTATGATCTTTTCATCACTGTTTCTGAGCGTGACCAGGCCTGGCATTTTTTTCTGTCTTACCACCAAATACTTAAAGATGTCTTTGTCCTCTGTTGACCTCTTCTGACACCTCTATTTTGATTTGCACCTTTTCTGCCCTCACATATTTTGTTGTCCTTCTGTTTGCCTCCTTGTGATGTGCCTCATCTACCCCATCCCACTTCATTCCACCTCTTTTATCTCCTCTCTTTTGCCCTAATTGCTACCCTCATTTTTCTATGTATACAGATTAATAATTTTCTTTTTTCATCTTTCTTTGAACCCAGCCCTGATTGCCCTAATTTATTTTCAGTTTCTTTCCTCCTTCGGTTTGTCCTCTGTTGCCTAAATCATCTTTGTCTCTGTTCTCCCTAAAGTTCTTCATTTATTGTCTTTGTCACTTAATTTGTAGGGGCATGATCACTGTTTTCTAATAGAATCTTTAAGTGCACATCCCTCATGCTTTCCAGCTGGTTAATACCAGATATCAATTTTCTCCATTCCGGTACAGCCCCACACTGGTTAGCTGTTTCCTTTATGATTCAGAACCTCAGGCAGTTCCTGTTCTCTCTGTACCCCAGATTGTGGACTTTCAGTTCTATTCCTCATATATTCAGATCCCCAATGACTATGACTCTCTTCTTCCTACTCTATTCCTTTATTCTCACCTGTCATCTCTCATCCTTCACCCTTGCTATGCCAAGGAGCTAACACACTGCACTGATTTACTAGTATTCACTCCATATTTCTGAACCTTAGCAGTCAGAGTACTTGTGTTGGCTTTGACTCTGATCATTCTTTTACCACCTTAAAGGGGTGTTGTTCCTCCTCCTCCTCCTCTCCCACCTTATGATTGATGTTCACCTTTATGTGGATTGTTACTGCATCTCCATCAATCCCTTATTTGCCATTACTGTGCAAGCTACATACAGGCAGGTCCACGTCTCATTCAGTCGTATTGATGATCCATGTTTGTCCTGATACCAGCAGTGACCACTTACACAAATACAACACTGCCAGCAGCTTCGCTATCTTTCAGTCCAGACTGCTTGCATAGTAATGCTATCCTGCTATGCTTTGTGTCTGCTTTATTTGATACTTTCCTGTGTTCTGTGGCCATTTCCATTATGCCTACAGCATGAGTATCAACCCAGTTCTTCTGCTACTCTGGTACCTTATTTCCCTTTATATCTTAATTTAAGGCAATGATCTTTGGGATGTACTTTTCTAACAAGCTTTGAGCTCTTCTGGGCTAATACATAACCTGTCTACCTGCAAGATCTCCTCCTCCTGCATTCTTACCTGTGCCATGTTTTTTATTCTCAAGTTTTTCCCTAATCATCTCCTGCCTTTAAATCTCTGTGTCTAAATTATTCCACCAAAGTGCAATTCTTGTCCCAAGAGGCAGGGCTGTTTTTTTTTTTTTGTTTTGTTTTTGTGGTGATGGTTTTGTGACTTGACATGACTGTGTACACACTGCAATACACTTGACTTCTATAGGTGTTATGGTGGTATTACTTGCAGATGTGTTGTTTGTGTTAAAATCATTTAAATGACTTTTTTATTCTCTAAGTCTTCCTAATATTTTCACTTTTTGACTTTGTTAGAGTTATGAGTTGCTTGAATCAATAAAAAAGTGGAAATGATGAGCAGGGTTGGGAGGCTGGCCTAATGGTTAAGGTGTTTGCCTTACAAGTACAAGGTACAGGGTTTGAGTCTTATAAGAGATAATTGGCTAGACTTAAAATGGCTCGCAAGGGCAGTTAGACTAGTACTAATCTATGAATGTTTTTGCTTTTGATACAAAAGCACTATAATAGTTCAGAACAAAAAGAGAGAGAGAGATGTAATATGAAGAGGGACATCCAAGACCACAAAGAGCTACAGATCTAATTCCTGATATTTAAAAGCACTAAATCCACATTACAGAATTAACAGAGACCCCCAAGATTTATGAATTTTGTAACTTTGGGATTGGTGTGACATCATTTATGAGTAGAACTATGATTAGATAGCCGGTGAAAAGAAGGTGAGTAAGAAGTTTGTGAGAGTGCTGATAAAATAACTTGAGAAGAGGATGCTTCCCTACAGCATGTAGTTGAACTTTATGAAACAGTCATGAGTTTATAACTCATTTAGAGATTTATTCACTAACTGCTAGATTACTGACTGTGAATTAAGTAAATAGAAGTGGTTTCTAGGAGCTCATAAAAGAAACAAGTGCACATTGGATTGTGCTGGTTATGAATGCAGTATGCTGATTAGTTGACATGAAAATAAAAAATGCAAAACAAGTTGAAGTTAGTTACATTTGAAAAATACAGTTTTCAGTGGTATCACTTGTAAAGCATAATGACTAGTGGTAGGGAGTGTGATGTTTTATATTTTTGAAGATTCGTACAAAAAGTGTTAGGGATGGTATGACTGGGAGGTCATACAGTAAACACAAAATCAAAGATATAAATTCTGCACAGCTACCATAAATAGACATTAAACGCAACCCAAAATAAATTAACATTTTGGGCATTGGAGATTGCAGTAACATTAATAATTTATCTGAATTTGATTTCAATGAATAACATTTTAGTGTGCCATCTATGGTTTTAGGCTTTATTACAACATTTTACCCTAATTATTTTAAACTTTTTTTGATGTTAAACATTTTAATATCCAAGTGAATTAAAAAATTGCAAGTTTCTAATGACAATATTGTTGTTAAACCACATGACTGTAAGATACCCATCACTCTCATTCTAATGAATAATATTATAGAAAACCGTTTTGAGAAAGTAAAAGTCTCTCTCTCTCTCTCTCTCTGTTATTTCAAAAACAGATATGGGAAAGAAACTCTCATACAGAATACAAGTGATTATGCAAAGGAAATGCATTCTCAAGTCATATAATTTTTACATTTAATTTAATAAACAAGAGTATAATTTCCTTGAAGCAAAAGGTCATACATAACAATTTGACACAGGTTCTAAATGTAAAGTTGATTGCACAAGATATTGTTGACTGTCTATATTGAAAAATCTTTCATTTCTTCCCTTTATTTGATATGTAAGTTCATAAATTATTGATAAAACCACACAGAAGACCTATTATACCAACTATAGGCTCTTTAAGTGTATTAAAACCAAAATAAGTAGATCTGGGTCTAAGGCAATTTCTTTCACTGATGCATTCCATCATAAAAGATACAACTGAATTATTAAATATTCTAGAAGAAATATAGACTGAAAAGGGTGGGTATTTAAGCAATAACCGATGATGTTGGTGGGGTATATTGAAGATTTACCTAAGGATGGTGTGCTTTAATCACAAGGGTGAAGCCCGAGTGATTAAATAAAGCCAACCATGGGTAAATCTTCAATATACCTCACCATACAGTTGGTTATTGCTATTATACAATTATATTATTTAAGAAAAAAATACTTACTTTTCTTAAATAAAGTCTTTGTATAATGCCTTCTTGGTGCCCTTCTGCATTTTTCTGGTATTCTGGGGTTTTGTCTGATGTACTGTGCATGCGTATGGGACTTGTATTCCCATGCTTAGGCAGTACATCAGTGCTGTGCAAAGGAAGCAACGGAGAAAGGAAGACCTCCATTGCTTTTTTTTTTTTTTAACAGAAAAAAAGAAACCGGAAGACTTTTAGCATTCGGGAGAGCCAGGACAGATAAAATAAAAGGATAATCAGGTAAGCTTCTTTAGTTTTGCAGAACGTACCTGGTTATCCTCTTATTTTTCTCTGCACTGTCTCCAGCATTTGTTTGAGGTTTTTCCTTTTCTAATTTCATTAAAAAAAAGAAAGAAAAGTAATCAAACCATGAGATATACTAATGGAAAAAAGTCTGGGTGGCCAGACCTATTTCTGTTGGTATATTCTCGGATTTACAATGGACACTCTGGTTGGGCTAAGCAATCAACGTGCTTGTTTTTGAATATTAATGGCCAGTCAGTGTATAATTGGTTATACTGGATGAAGTATTATATACCTTTATTAGCCATGAGACAAAAATTGGCATTGACTGGATGGTGACAGGGTACAAACTTATCCAGCACTTCTAAGGATCCTCTGTTATAATTACTGAAATACAATCTTACTAAAATGCATTTTTGCTAAGGGAAAGATGCAGCAACATCACCATACTCAGACTTGATAATGGATAATTAACAAATGTTGTACATTAGTAATGCTGATCATGACAGGCTTTCATATTAGCTGGATTTTTGCAGAAATTGCCTAGATGACATCATTTTTATTTTAATAAGGTGACGATCAAACTTTTACAAATTAATAAAATGCCCTACATAAAGATTTGAAGTTATTCTCCCCTCTAGGACATATCAGCTGCATTATGAATGCCTTTCTCTCTCTGATGGTGATTTTACTGACATTCCTACCCCCCCCCCATTAAGTCTTCTATCATATACTTAACCAGCAGACTAATAGCCCTGTTTGCTCCACTGTATACCTCATGCCTACTTCTCTCTAGATTATCCTTCCATACTTTGCATCATAGGTGCTCATGTTCCATGTCCTTTAACCAATGGGCTACATTAACCATAGCACCAAAGCTCTTGAAATGCAGCATCCCCATCATCACTGAGGCTATCTGTAGTCATTCTATGATTTTTTTCTGTTTCTGCATGTATCTACTACATAGCATCTGTATCTCCTCTAGCCACTTAGCCTTAGGTAAAGTTGGAACACACCTAAGCAAGTACAAAGCCAAAGAAAAGTCATTAGTCTTACAGTTTCTATCCTTCCCTATAAGGTGCCTGTCCAACTGACCCATTTACCTAAAAGTCCTCCTGTTTCCACTTTTAACTCCTCCTGATTTTCTCTTCTAACTTCCCTTAACATAAATACCGTTCTCATCTCTGTGACCATTAAAGGCCCACCTTACTTTTTGCAGAGGCAACAATTACCAACAACATTTGCTGATGATACATGAGCACTTTCCCCTATCAAACTACAAAAATGCCTCCAATACCAATAAAAACATCTATATTACCTCCTCTGGTAACAACATACAATCATCTGCAAATAAATTTGCAGTACTATGCAGCTATCACTTTTCCTATCTACTTATTAGTGTCCTCTGTCTTCATTCTAACGTCTCTATTATCGATATAAATAATCATAGTGGCAGGATCAGCCTTGCCTCATTCCTCTTTCTAGCCTGACTGCCACATAGAGAACCTCCATGAATCCTGATCCAGCTCCAGGTGCCTTATCCATCTCCTGCACTCCCCTTAGTGCAAATCCATCCACCAATACCTGTCACAGTGTCTGGAACATAAAGTCCTAATTAACTGAATCAGAATGTTTTGAATGTCCATAAACACTATACCATCCCTACTATTCCCCTCTTTTATATTACAATTTTCAGTGATCTGCTAATGACATATCCTTCATGAACTCTGATGGGAAGTCACCATTTTAGGCAGAATCATATCTAGCCTTACAATAGGACTATCTCACACACGGAAATGTGACAATAATTCAATGGGTCCTCCTTATCTCCTCTTCCCCTTATACAACTTTACTCTCTCTCTCTCTCTGTCTGCACCAGTGACAGGGGAACTTTTTTTCTCTTTTTACACTGTAAAAAAATAGAAAAACTCCTCTCCATTTCCTGAAGCTTGTTTTCCCAGACTTTTTTTAACTTTCCATATAGGCAACATAACATCCATCTCCCCTCAGTTTTTTCATATCTCTCCCCTTTTCACAATTTCTGCTTTCATTTGGGCTTCCTCCTAATGCTGTCATTCTTCCTGTAGATCTAGACATCAGTTAACCCTCTTCTACATCTCTTCTCCGTTGTTCAGTCCCTTCTGTTATCACATTAAAAGCCTCTCTATATCCTCTATTCTGATCTTACTTGCCTTACCTAACTGTCCTCTACATCTCATAGTTTTGTCCCTTCAAGCAGCTCTGATGCTATCCCACACTCTCACACCAACCTTACTCTCCACCGTTTTATTCTATGCCACTTCCTCTAGCACCAGGTTCAAGGTTCACTTCCTTTGCTCCTCACCTTTCCATTTTTCTGGATCCCAATGCTACCTCTTCTTCAGTTCCCTATCCCAGTTCTACCATCCTCACTAAGTCATGATCAGAAACCCCTTCTCTTCTAAAATTTTAATCTCCTTTAACTGACATAGACTCATCTCATCTACGAATACCCTATCAAGTCTTCTGGTTCACTTCCTGTCCTGCCCATAGTCTACTTCTTGTCTTGCCTATAAACTGTATACTGTCTTTCCCTACCTCTCAATCCACATAGGTAACAGTTTGAATTTCAAGTAGGAGTCCTGGAATAATGAGATTAAATATATGAAAATGGGGACATAAGTCTGAAATCTCTGTGTCTCACAGTAGTCTCTGTTCTCTGAGGCATACTGAGATCAAGGATAGCATATAGATGGTGTAGGAGGGAGAGTTTCCCTGCAAAAAATAACTTTAAAGGAGAAGAACAGTGATTGCCAACATTCCCTTTTCTCCATTAGTTTACTTTTATTTTTCATAACTCAGTGACTTGCAAATTACAAATCTTGAAATTATAATAGAGAATCCTCAGGCATCATATACTCCCAGTGTATTCATCACTAACTTCAGCTTCCTCTGACTTTTAGAATGAAATACCTTCCTGTCATGCATTTTATCTAATTCTGAATCAAGAACCATGATAAAAATTTCATAACCAAATTATTTTGCCATATTCCTTCATCAGAATTTAGTCTTGAGGGATGCTTGAGACCGGTCATGATTAAAAACCGGTTCCTAATTGATCAGGTGAAATTTCATTAAAAACACTATGTTTGTTCGTAAACTGTCCATGCTGAATTCCTGTTGCTAAGGTGTCTACATCATAGGCAGTGATCTGTCAACTAGCCCTTGAAAGGGAAGTGTAAGTTTTATTAAGTCATGCCACATGGTGAGCATGGCTGGAGACATGGTGTCCAAACCAAAACCCAAGGCAGATAGTAGCAGGAAATCATGCTGGAATTTCCTTTTCAGCAAAACTCATTGACTATACTGACTTCCCCCTTGCCGGATGTCCAGTTAGATATAAAACATTTAAAAGGTACCGGAGATGAAACAAAAGCTGAGCTGACAGCTATGTATTAAAAAATAGATCAGCAACATCAGGAGCTCCTAGAACACAGGAACACAGGAACTTACTCAATGATCATCAAGACCAAATTGCAGACTTTATGGATTGGCATCACACACTGAAGCTCAAACTGGATGATCTAGAAAATTGCTTACACTGAAATAAACTATGGATCATCAGATGAACCAAATGAATGGAGAGAAATGACCTGACTATATTCATTAGTAGGGAGCTTAGACAGATGTTTAAAGCTAATAATTCCCCTGTGAGAGAGAGAGAGAGTCCATCAGGTTCATGCTAGGAATACCACTAACCTGCTTAGCAATGGCGGCTGATGACTTCAAATCAAAGGGGGGGCTGCAGGTATGGATGGGGCCAATGGGAAGGGTTGTGGCCAACTAGAAAGGAGTGGGGCTCTGGTACAGTGGGATCAGTGCTGGCCATGCTTACCAATTTATCCCGAGTTGCCCTGATTGTCGGTGGTTAGATGAGTGACGTCTGCAGAGCTAATGGTCTATGGTAGTTAATAACGACTTCCTCTGTCCAGGAGGGACATGGGCACCACCTCAGGAATGAATCTGTGGTTACCCATCCATTGATCTAGGTTGAGTTTGAAGAGGGTCAGGTGTTCTGTTTCACGTGAACTGGAAGCTTGTTCCAGAGAAGTGGCAGTCTCTGGGAGATGTATCTATCTCTCCAGCATGACCTGAGCATTATAAACAAGGCTGCAGTTATACATACTAAGATAGCACACTGATCAATATTAACAAATTACAGGCTCGGTCTGGATGAAACACGATGTTTCACAAAACAAAACAGGCAGAAATGTAAGCAATAACATAGCAATTTAGATCTACCACACACATAAATTATTTATGTACATCCTTATAAACAGAGTGTAATGTACAACGTATGCAATGGTCTCTAAAGTGGATCAAACTTCAGTAATTCTGCAAGAGTAAAGACGTAGAAAAAAAACTATTTCCAAAACGAAAAAAACAACATGTAACACTAAACTCTGAATCACTGCCAAGGCAGTAGGGAAGAAAAAACTACCATAATGAAGTGATGTCAGAAGTAACATGAATGAGCAGTAACTGATAACGTACAATGAAGTAAACCACAAAACATCCGAATACAAAGTTACTAATTAAACATATCAGAGAATAATAAACAAAATTATTTTGCAGCTACAGTAGCAATTGCTTTGAAAATGACATTTAAATCTCTTGAATGTTTGCTTTCACTAGACATATTTTAGGTTGAAGTGCAATTTATGAAACTAGTCCACTTAAAGATGGCCTGAGCTACAGGGGGGGTGAGGTTAGTTTCTATTTAATATTCTCAGACAAGGACATACAATCATTAAGTAGATAAAACTGTGATGGCAAGACAAATGATATGAGTAAGCTGATAAACAAGCTCTAAATGCAGGTTGTACAGAGAGAGAGAGAGATATGAAAAGTCCTACACCATGATATTCAACAGCAGAACTGGCTACTCTCTTACATTCATTTTTCCATTAACTTGCTTTATACATTACAAGGTCATGGGGAAGCCAGAGCTAATGCAGCAAAGGATTGCAAGGTATTGAAACTTGTAATGAATAAGGCATGTTGACCTGTCACAGTATGCACAGTCACATTCACTTTATGCACAGTATGAGGAGTTTGGAACATTGCCAATCAAGTTACTGCATGTTGGTGGGAGGAAACCACAGCACAAAGAGAAATACTTACAAGGTGCAGAGGAGGCACCCCAGTGAAAAATAAAATTGCATAACCTCTTGTTGTGAGGCAGCAATGTTACTGTCTATGTTACTGTGCCCCTCCTGTTCTGTTACATGCCTTATCCAGATTATGATGGACAAAAAGTTGAGATACAGCAGATGAGATGAGTGGAGCAGGGAAGGGATGGAAGTAATAGGAGTTACAGCTGAGAACTGTAAATGATTAGGCCCTGTAAAAGATTTTGACTGACCCCAGCTCTTAACTCTCAACATCTTAAAGCAAAAATCTGGACAAAGCCTAAAATGATGTGGGGGGGGTGCAAAAAGGGACAGATTTTAAATATTGCTCTTACAAACTTAGAAAGTTGATAGAGTAATAAGTTTTGCATTAGCATGAATCTTCTGAAGGATGTGGAGTCTTAAACTCAAATATTTGTCATTATTGAATGACTTAAATCCTCAGCTATTTGCCAGAAAGGTGCAGATTTTAGGAGGAACACACCAAAAATTAGAGGCAAAAATCTGGACATTCTGTGAAAATCTGTACAGTTGAGAGTTAGGGGTGGGACGGGCCCAACTACATTGTTTATATGCATATCAAACGTCATGTGGTTATGAAGGATCAAGCTAAAATTTTAGTGGACCTGGTTTCTTCAATTTGTGACAAGGTCCAACAGAGTTAAGTTAAGACATAATTCTGTCTGAGGGGCAAGCACAGTTGGTTGAGTCAGGAAATGCTTCATTTTCATCTAGATAAACTTCTGTATGAACAATGTACAATTTACTTTACTTATATTAAAGTACAGGCCTAAGACACACAGTCATATCTGCTGGGTCTGAAACCCATGCTTGCAATTTTTTTCAACCTACTACTACAATGGTGTACTAATCAGCATATTCCTAAAAATAAGGGAATGTTCCACATTTTTCTCTTTACAGTTTGTAAATTCCCCATTTTATCTCTGAAGTACAGCCTATAAAATGTTTAGTACACACTGTGACGACCATGCCCTGGTCCAGCAATCAAGGAGCCTCAATCCTTACCACTAACACCATGGACGTCGTCTCCTCGAAGAGGAAAGGATAACTAATACATATAGTAAAGTTCAATTTCCCTTAAGTCTACACAGAAATCACAGTCAGTCTGGGGCTGGCTGCTCCTTTTCTCACCAGGTCCCCAATAAGACTCCCCACTGGCACAGCTATAGGGTCCAGGTCTCAGCCTAGCTGGGCAAGCTAAAACCTCCAGTACCCTCTCTGTCCAACCAGTGCTTCGTGTCCCTGCCCCAGTAGCTGACACATACACACACACACACACACACACACACACACACACACACACACACACACACACACACACACACACACTATGAGATAAGAGGTTATACAACCACACAGACCCTCCTGGGAAAAGGATGGCACAGGTTCTCCAGCTGTGCCCCTATTAAATAGACCATATGGTAGTAATTTCTGCCACCACCCAGCTAATATTATCAGCTACTAAAAGGTCCTTAAAAGGGTGTCCAATTATTACTGTGCAATATTATAATCCAATGGTAGTATGACACACAGTCAAAGCTTAATTTGGAGTGACTTAGACAGTAAAATCTGTAAATATGGAATGTGCTTTAGAGGTTAAATTATCTCTACATAAATCAGCCACAGGTAAAGGTTTTTAAAATATTTAATAATAAATAATTAAAACACAAGACAATACTACTATACCACAGAGATATCTAAGAGTTCATAGATCACACAGAAACCTAAAATAATACAGTAGGACAGGTCTGATGTCAAAGAAAAACACTTAATCTAACGTTCTAATCTTTAGCTAATTTTAAGAAAAAACACAGTGCTATAATCCTACTTACATACATAAGCATAAGCAATGCTGAGTTAACTGTCTAAGATCAAAATGCTCCTAGTCTCTCACTGAACAATAGTTTTTAAACACTAACCAACAGCTCTGCTGAGACCCTCCCAAATTACATAATTTTGACACTTAGGTTTGGAGTTCCCAGACCACAAACTGCATTATTTAGCAAGCTAACACCTGCTCAGGAGACTACAACAATAAAAGGCATTTCACATATACACTCTAGCTGAAACCAGAGCAATAAAGCACCTTCCACATGTAAAGTCTGGCCCTTAACTTTGACCTTAAAACAATGGGCCTGAAACCCTTATCCAGACTCACTGGAGCTGACTTGTAAACATCAAAGAGATTCATAAGATCTTTTCAGCGTCAAAAGACACATTTGAAATGCTTGGCTTGGTTTTCCTTACAGCAGATGGCAATGTTGCAACAATCTTGAAGTTCACATTTTACAGTGTTTTCTTTCTTTAAAAACACAAGCCTGTATTTTACATTTATTTATGCAATTGATAAAATTATGTATCAAATTCTATTTGACTAGGCTGGCAGCCTTCACCCATCTTCCTCCAATCTTCACACACACACACACACACACACACACACACACACACACACACACACACACACACACACACACACACACACACACACACAGTTAAACAATTAAATATACAATAAAAACTGGAAAACAGTGATATCAAATTGTTGACATTTAGGAACAGAATCAACTATATGTAATACAGAAATGTACACTAGATCAACTATGTCCACAAAGCTAACAATAACCAGCCCTAATTTACATTATGGCCTTCACAAGCAATCCATTTCATACTATAATAGCAAAACTATCATTGTACAGCCATGATACGGAGGCTATTTCAACAAGACTGGAATTTGGCATGAACTCTAATAGAAACACCCTTTTGTATTGTAAGGAAGTTGGAAAATACTATTAATGGGCAACTTCACATGCAGAAAGCATTTTCTCACAGTGACTAGCCTGCGCTGTAACAAGACTCAGCTAAGCAACTATGTTTTGTAACAATAATAAATAATTCACGCAATGGAGCCAGGATGGTATCTCACTCAACAAACAGGTGTGCAAAAACGAATATAAAGACAGAACCAAAACTGAAATAAAATGCACGAATAAATGCTCAACGAACCAGGGACAATTCCAGAAATAATCAGGGATGCATTTAAAATATTAGTATTAACTTAGAGACACTAACAGAATAAGACAAAATGTTTTAAAGAATTTACTTCACAAAATGTGAGACTATTGTCATATGATGGCTGGCTGGATTTATTAAGTGCAATTTACCTCTCCTAATGATGTGGACATCCTGCAAAAGGGCCTCACTGAGACAGATGCCTGGTATCAAAGCCATGGCCTCAAGCTCAATGCCAAAAAGTGCATTGTCATCCCTTTTGGTAAAAACTTTGTACCCATGAGCTACCACATAGGTGGTAGTCTACTTAACACCAAAAGTGTGATAAAAGACCTTGGGACACAAGTGGACAGTAGTCTCTCCTTTGATAATCACATCGCCACAGTAGTCAGGAAATCCTTCTACATGGCACACCTCATCACAAAAGGTTTCTCATCCAGTAAAAAAGATGTCATTGTTCCCGTCTACTCATCACTCATTAGACCCATTATAGAGTACAACGCCCCTTTTGGTATGTACCAAACAAGACATCTACAACAACTGGAAGGGCCACAGAAATACCTCACAAAGAGGATTACGGCCTCAAACAGATGTCCTATGCAGACCGTCTCAAAAAACTACAGCTTTACTCTGTCACATATCGCCTACTCAGAGGCGATCTCTGCCTAACATACAAAGCTATGTCAAACCCAGAGCTGTTGGACATGCTCCATGTAAAGAAATCCCAATCCCTCTGAGCTACACACTCTAGGGACCTAAACCTTGTCACCACAATAAACAGAACATGGTGGAGGGATAGATTCCTGTCAAACTACCTATCTATATCAAACAAAGCACGTCATTAGCACTCTTCAAGAAAAATCTTGATGATTGGATGGGAGATAGGAAATTCACCCCGGGGATCACTTCTGTGGCTCTGCTTGACAGGGGCACAGGAAAATAATATTCTTGGCTGGCAAAACCCAGGGTACCGTTTGGCTAGGCTTATATAGGCCCTAGGGCCAATAGCCTAGTACCTACCTATGAACCTATGAACCAGTTTTAGGGGGTATTAAGTGGGACAAAGCTAAAATCTGACTTGAAATCAGGACATTTGAGTGCTATGCACTATAGGATTGCTCCCATCCCATGCAAAATGGACAGTGACAGCACCTGAGAAACAGAAAATCCAAAATCTAAGAACACACTTAAGGAAACAAAAACTGTTATCTATAATTGTTGGTAAATGTATATCATTCACATGTAGAAACCACTGAATGTAAATATGTCATTGCCATCATACAATATAAATATAATTTACATCATACAACACAATTATAATTGTATATAATTCAAGCACCAAAATGGAAGTTGGCTGGGCTTAAAATGGCCTGCGAGGGCAGCTAGCCTAGTATTTACCTAGGATCCTAAATTGTACTAATATAACCATTGTATCATCACTGAAATAGAACGTCAACATATTTACAGCCTCATATATAAAACACCATTAGATGCACCCATAAACAATGACAGAGAAGACCAAACAAAACACAACAATGCATAAACGCTGAAATGCTGACAAAATTTTGACGTCAGCTAAACATAAAACAAGATGCAGAATGTAAAGTGTGTCAAAGAAATGGCAACATTCCTATATGTTGGACTTCATGGTTTTCTACTGCTTGTCTTGCACATTATAAAACTGTTATTATAGCATACATACCAGATACCACCAAGAAAGAGTAAAATATGCAAGTCACTTCTGTCTCAGTCAGCTGTCATTTCAGCTTAGTGCCTTTCACTGTCTGTGTCCGTCCGATTGAACGAAGTTAGAATGACTGCAAACTAAACAAGTTAACTCACTTAGCTATCTGCTACGGATTGTTTCTCACTCTTTTCTCAGCACAAAAAGCCCTGGAAGAGAGCGAGAACCAATCAGTAGCCATTCATCCCATCCACGTCACATACGGGACTGCGGACATGGCAGTCCAAGCCCCTTCCACTTCTATGCGGTTACAAACCACATAGACTTCTGGGCATCACACTGATGCCTTCGCTCCTTAATTTGAACTGCTTTTCCAGCAGTCCAGATTTACAGAAACTATATATCATTTTTTTTTTAAAACCCGGAACTCAGTGAGCATGCGCAGTTCGAGTTCCGGGACTTCAGCAAGTCAGTCGGACTTGCAGCTAAGTAAGCAGCCAGCTTAAAATAAATTTTAATTTATATTTTATAATTTATTTTTTTCAAAATGTTCTTTATTTTTCTGGTGGAGCTGCAGTCCTGCAGTCCGATGGGATGAGCCACCACTGCTGCTAAGGTATTTCACCTTTAAATGTCTAAATTACCTGTACAGAGACATATATGATTTTAAGAACTGCTAAAGATATGGGCACCAACTGCAAAATAGAAGGGGTGAGACTGGGAGCTTGTTTTGCTCAAGACAATAGTGTTGCACTTTTTAATAAAAGGAAAGCCTTTGTCCTGGTTCTTAAGCTATTCACGGATCAAGGTTTCCAGGTTCAGTTTTAATTACCTGCATTACTAATTGTCTCCAAAGGAACTACAAATCTATCATTTAGCTTCTAACATGAGGTATACATCTAAAGGAACCTGCTATGCCCACCAGGGAAATGACTCCCATCCACATCCAGGGGTGATACCAAATGAATACTCCTCCAATTCCCAGAGGAGATGGGCAGATAGTCATGGAAGACAAACAACTTCCCTACCAGTTACATGGAGTAAGTGATGCAGAGCAACATAACTGACCTGTCAGAAGAAGGGGATAATCCAGGAATGGACTTTACAGACTCAGACCCCTTGTCCAACAACCTGGGTGAAATAAAACAAGAGCATGATAGAGCTGTTATGATGCAGGTTGTGGATGCAGTAACAGCCAGTAAGCCCCAAACTTGAAGTACACTATTCAACATACAGTATTGCTGTGACATATTAATCTTAGTTCCGACTGAACTCAGCATGGATGATGTAGGGAGTCTAGGTGAATGGAGAAATGCATGCAGTTACCTGTAATATTGTTTACAAATCTCAGCATAGTAGCTACACACCTGGAGGGGTGATCCAAGGTTTGTGTTCTACTATGGACTGTTTTACTATTCTTCCCCTTTGTGGATAAAAACAACTTATAACTGATGTGTATATTGTCATAGGGAGTACTAATTCCTACTTCCAATAAAACAAGGGTGTTGATGCAACCCTACAAGAGCAACCCTCACCACTGTCTCAATTTAAAGTATGGCCGCAATTCACAACTGAGGCAAGAAGGATCATACAGGTGTCTTGGCACTACACTGAGAAATGCTGTGCAAGAAGAACTGGGAACCAGAGCCATTTACTTGCCTGAAAGGTCATGTGTTCTTGATCTAATCATGTTATTCTAACTTTCTTATGATTTCTACAATTGTTCACAGTAACCAATTCTAAGGCTAACATCCTCTCAATCAATATGGTCACTGAAAACCTATCAGAGTATTGTAACATAACTGATGGAGTTTTCCTGCAGGAGCTAAAGCCTGTGTAAACTGAAGAACAGACAATGTGCTCTTAATTTCTTGCCTGTAATAACAAATGCATGTGTGCCCTCAGTGTCTTTGTGACACTCGATCTGAATATACTGATAATATGACTGACTTTTTATCAGATTCTTTGCTGGTTGTTAGCTGGGGAGGATGTTTGTTTCTTCAAGCTGGGTTAGTTTTACACACAGAGTTGTTACTCACCACATAACTCCATGATCAGCAGTGATATATGCAACTTTTTTCTTTCCTAGAACATGCAGAGACTAAATTCCAGTGTTAAAAAGCAATGTGTAATTCAAGATTTACAACAATGGAAGACACAAACTACCTTCTTGCAAGAAACTAAACTTAAAGGTCAACAACTGCCAGGTTTTCTAAAAGCATGGAGGAGATGGTATGCTGCATTCTGGAAGGAGAATGCATGAAATGGCACTCTAATTCTGGCTACAATTCCCGAGGATGGGCCAGAGTAGAGGCAAATGCTGATAAAGGAGGACCTTGATCCCTTCCATGGATCTGTAGAACTTTGATTGAGTTAGGTGGACATTATGTACAAATTCTCTTGGGAGGGGACTTTAATGTGGTTTGTGATTTCAAAAAAGACAGGATCCCAAAAAGTAAACCCAGATTCGTCAAGCATAGATATGTTTTGTTAGAGTGGTTAAAAGAATTCATCCTAGGAGATGTATAACAAGCTCAAAATCGCATTAGATATGATTGTACTTACTTCCATTCCAACATGGTTGTGGTCAGTAGAATCAATTTATTTTTAGTTAATCAGAGTTGCCTGGAGGAGCTGGTCAGTGTAGAGATAATACTTTCAGCCCTGCCTGATCATAGTAGAGTAGTTATGTCATGGTGGAGAAGTCCTTGGCCCCATATGCCTTGTTTCCTGAAAATTGATCTCTTTATCTGTAAATCTAAGGAGGTAATAGAAATTCTGAGACATTGGCCCTTGCAATTCTGGAGAAATAAATTCTATCCTGCCCAGAGGGCTGCTGGGAGGGGTAAAATACATTTAAAATATTTTTACTTAACTTGGCCAAATCTTTGTTACATAACTTTAAAGACCAGTCCCACAAAGAATTTCTAGTGGCTGAACAAACACTACAGTCATTAACAACTGATTATGTTAAGCAAGAATGCAACAGTAAGTCAATACTCTCCCAGCTGGCAATACTGAAAAGAAATACATACTTTGTACGGTATCCCGTACAGCAGCAGAAATGGGACCATATCAAACACTTTTTTTGGGGGCTAGGCAGATTCCATCACCTAAACTATTAACCCAGTGCATTAAAGAGTGGAAAATAATACAAGCAATACTGACTTTAAGGGACAGCACAGGTACTAAAGTCTTTTCAGCCCAGGGCATCAATGCTACAATGTTCAACACATTTGTTCTACTCTAACAATACATTTCACCATTCCCAGAGGTGCAAGGGGAGGAATTTAGGGAGAAGCTTATTTTGGCCCCAAATTACTGAGAATCTTGTCTCATGTCTGGAAAAGCCAATCACTCTAGCAGAGTTGAAACAACCTATCTCCTTGCTGAAAACAGGAAAACACCTGGACTAGATGGAATCCTCACAGATTATTATAAAGCCATTCAAGAAGAAATCACTCCCCAGCTCCTACAGTTCTTTAATGAAAGACCAGCTAAAGAACTCTCTCTCCAGTCTGGAATATCATCTGTCCTGACCTTCCCTAAGGAAGCCAGTGACTCTACAAATCCTATTTACACATCCATTGCCATGATGCTGACTGAAACAAAAATTTTGGCTCAAGTCTTGGTGGTCAGACTGGTGCTGGGACTGAAGGATATCATCTTGATGTAACAGCAGGGCTTTGTCCCTGGGAGACAGAGAATTCTAGATCTCTTGAAGATATTCCACAATATTCAACAAATAAGTCAATACACTGACGTACCAGAGCGATACTTGTTTTTTTTATTTCCAAAAGGCCTTTCACACCTTAAGCTAGAATTTTCTCTGGAAATGGATGTCTGCCTTTGGATTCCCTGAAAAGTTTATAAAATTCTGTGCATTATTATACATAAATCCACTGGCCCAGATTGTCACAAAAAAAATGCTCCAAGGTATTTCAGTTGTTCAGTGAACAAGAAAGGGCTGCCCCCTCCTCACTTATGTTATGCTTCATAGCTGTGAAAGTGATTGTTCCTTGTCTTAAACAATGTTTACACTGGGGTATTCCCAGGGCTGGTAAAGAAACATTGATGGACACTTGGTTTGCAGATGATTGCTCCTTAAGACAAGAAATTCTACAGGTCCTCATATCTGAGGTATTACAGACATTCCGATATGTTTATCACCTTACTGGTTTGTAAGTTAATTTGCACAACACCATCCTACCCCTCTTAACAGAGTCTGTAGAGAACTTAACAAACTGACTCCCCTGTGTAAGATTCATACAGCTGACAACTTATAACTTTTATTTCTTACTTCCTTTAAATACACCCACTTTGTACTTTCACTTTACATGCAGTCATAATCATATGTCAGATTATCTACATATAAACCCCCTTAGCCCATTATAACTCCTTTCCTTTATCATCCGTCAATATTGGAGACTGCCAGGACCTGTCAAACCCACAACAGAGGCAATTCAATTTCAGCCTCCAAGCAGGTTTTGTGCTGGATGAATGGAGGACAGCAAAAGTCATCCCCCCCGCACAGAGATAGGGTGTCAATAGAGCAGGATAAATATAGGTTGGCCAGTCTCATCTGTAAGGCTATGGAGAGGATCATTATGGAATTAATAAATAAGGAGGACATACAAACTCTTGACCCAAGACAGATCACGTTTGTCAATGGCAGATCCTGCCTGCTTAACCTGGTTGACTTGTTTGGAAAGTTTACTTAAGCAATGGATGAGGGAAAATTGGTATACACTGCATATCTAGGCCTCACAAAGAAATTCAACATCATCCCACATTAAGGTATTGTCGATAACATTTCTCAGCTAAATGTTAATCCCTGTGTAACCCATTGGATAGCAAACTGGCTCACAAGTAGAATCCAGGAAACTAAAGTAGATGTCTCTACCGCCTCCTAAAGTCCTGTCACTAGTGGTGTGCTCCAGGGTTCAGTGCTGGGTCCACACCTCATTGACATTTACTTCTTGGAGGTCTAAACTAACGTTAAGGACTTATGGCTTGTTTATGCCTGACCAAGCCTGCAGATAACTGTAAACTTGGTGGCAACATAAACTCCCCAGACAACACCAAGATCCTCCAAGAGGGCTTTCCCAAACAAATAGCTAGTGTTATAACCATGCATTACAGCTAAATGCCAAGGTCTTTCTCAAACAAATAGCTGATATTATAAACATGTATCACAGCTAAGTGCCAAAAATGTATAATAGTTTCCATCGGCAAGCATAATATACCCTGTAACTAAGACATTGACAACACAGCCCTGAAAACCGATGTACTTGTGATGGACTTGAACAACTATGTGGACAACAAACTGTCCTTCAATCACTACATATCCACTAGTGTAAGAAAGTCCTTTTCTATTGCACAGCTTTTTAGTAAGGGCATGGTTTGCAGGCCCAGGAGTATGGTCATTCTACTACATTTGGCACTTATTAAGCTGATCATTCAGTATAGTGTCCCCTTCAGGTTGTACCTGCCCAAACATTTACCACAATTTGAATGACCACAATTCTTTCTCACCAAAAAAAAATAAAGGATCTAAACCATAAAATATACACTGTGCATCTCAAAGCCTTGTACATCTTCTCAGTACCATACAGGCTATTGAGGGGTGATCTGTGCTTGGCATACAGAGTCTCAATAGGCCCTATCCTCTCAGATCTACTGTGCAAACACAGGTCCAGTGGTGGCATAAACATCCACTCAAGAGATCTTAATCTCTTCTACAACACAGGTTCATAGGTTCATGGAAGGTTACTAGGGTAATGGGCCTAGGGCCTTTATAAGCCTAGCCATGTTATACCCGTGTTCTCTATTTGACATTGGTTAGATGGTTGTTATTAGCATAGCGAGTCTATGATCAGCGCTGACTACCCCTCCACATGAGGGACATAAATGCCACGCCTGGGGTGAATTTACTGTCTCCCATCCAGTTGTGTAGGTTGCACCTGAATAGGGTCATTGAGGAGCTCTGCTTCACATAAACTGAGAGTTTATTCCAGAAGAGTGGCAATCTTTGGGAGATATATCTGTCTCTTCAGCATGCTCTGATGTGAGAGGTGTAAGCAATCCCTGGTGAAACAGGAAGTCTTATCTACCATATTAGGATCTCCTTAGAATTGCACCAACTACTTAGTCAAGTGTCAAAGTCAAGCATTTTGACTTGGTATCTAGACATTACTATTGGTGAAAGTAAGATACTACTCAAGATTCTTCCCTGCCTCCATACCTCTCAACATCTAAGTACAAGAAATCTGGACAAAGCCAAAAATAATGGGGGGAACAAAGGCCCAGAATCAGGGACATCTTTTAAGTATTGCTCTTATAAACTTAGGAAGTTGCTAGAATAACCACTTTTACATTAACATTAATTTTCTGAAGACTATTAAGTCTGAAACTCAAATATATGTCATTATTTACTGACTTCACTCCTCGGTGATTTGGCAGAAAACCACAGATTTTATGAGGAACAAACCAGAAATACGAGGCAAAAATCTGCACAGTTAAGCAATATGCCTGCTTCTAACACATGCATGGTAAGTTCCATCATGTCTCTCCGCATGTGCCTATGGGTGGAGCACCTCAGATCATGTGGCTCACCACTAGTTCATAGTCATAATTTTTTGGTTTAAGAGACCTTAGGGTCATTGAGACATCAAGGATCATGACACCAGACAAACAACTTACAGCCAACTTGTTCTTGTCCAGTCTAATGAATGTTTCAGTAACTACACATACAGATATGTATTCAAGTATCAAGAAACATCAAGACTGAATATTTTTTTTTATTCCTAGCACTGAGGAAGTACAGCTTTATTGTACTTTATTTAGTTTAGCAATATAAACAACTGTAACTGTATCTAGAGTAATTAAACTGAAGCTGCATTTTTCAAAAAGAACAAATATTTTATTTACTCATTGTTGGAGGCCATCTGGAAAATGGTAATAGTTATTCTTGCGAGAAAGGGTTAATTGCTGCTATGTTTTGAATACCTGATCAGCATTAGCTCTCCCAGAGTTGTTCTCTAGTTAGTTAATCTGTTTTGCTTAATTGTTATTTATCAATGTCCTTTTTAGTGGATAGCCCTGAGCTGAACCTATCTGCAATGGATTAAAATATTTCCCACCTGATTTGATGATATTTCTGAGTCTCTTGAACACCAGAGAAGTAACCCTTTATTGTATTTGACTTAGTTTTGTATTTTCTACACTACTGTAAATGCTTTTGGAGCATTAAAAGTGAAGCTGCATTTTTTTTTCTTCAAGAACAGATTCCTTAACCAGGTGTTGGGGGGGGCATCTTGGAAATTGTAGTAGTTATTCTCATGAGAACAGATTAATTGCTACCATTTTCTGAGTGCCTGAGTATATTTATTTGTCAGTAGCACCATCATCTCAGTAAATTACCAGCAGTTATAAAATGGAGCACCTGGAGAGCCGTATTACCCTTAACAAATCCATTTGTTACTTTTTGTTCTGCTTAACTGGTATTTATTGCTCTCCTTTTGGCTAGACTATTCTGTGTTGTGCCTCTATGCCCTACCTTAAGACATTTTCTACTTTTTGACATTTTTCTCTGACTGCCTTTTACACTAGCAAAAAGCACAAGATGAAGTCGGGAATGGAATGCCACTCACACTGCTTTATTACAAAAATGTTAAGTGCTTTTGTCTTAGTACACAGACTTCTTCAGAACAATCATCACAATCAAATTTTATAATTTATAGTCACATTGAAGTCACATGATCAAATAATTAAAAAACTCAGCACAGTTAAGACACATCTCAAGACCATACAACTATTCAGAGCTAGAATTTATCATTACCTTCATGATATCAAGAAACAAGACTAACACAATGCATTGTATAGGTTCATAGGTTCATAAGTGTGTACTAGGCTAACGGCTCTGGAGCCTTTACAAGCCTAGCCCATAGGATTACCCTGGCATTGTGCCACCCGAACTTAGTTCCTAGTGTCGAGTAGAACTACTGGAGTGATCCCCAGAGTGAATTTTCTATTTCCCATCCACTCATCAATATTTCTCTTGAAGAGGGCTAGTGAGGTGCTCTGATTGACATGTATGGGAAGTCTATTCCATAACATGGGCAGTCTCTGGGTTATGAACTTGTCCCTCCAGCATGTTCTGTTGATTGTGGTAATGAGGTGGAGGTCTCTGGAGCATGTGTTGTGGTGGGATTGGGATTTCTTTAGATGTAGCATTTCTAACAGAGCTGGGTCATACATGGCTTTGTAAGTCAAGCACAGATTGCCTCTAAGTAGGCGATATGAGACAGAGAATAGTTGGAGTTTTTTGAGTCTTTCCATACAGGACAAGTGTTTAAGGCCTAGGATCCTCTTTGTGAGGCACTTTTGCAGCCTCTTCAGCTGTTGCAGGTGTCTAGTGAGGTACATGCCAGATGGGGCATTATACTCGATGACTGGCCTAATGAGGGAAGAGTAGAGGGTGACAATTACCTCTTTCTTCCTGCTTGCAAAACCCTTAGTAATGAGATGTGACACATAGAAGGACTTTCTGACCACAGTGGCTACGTGGTGGTCAAAAGAGAGGTTGCTGTCAACCTGTGTTCCCAGATCTCTTATAATGTCTTCCGTGTTCAGTGGACTACCATCAATTTGGCAATTCAAGGGAACTGGGTTTTTCCCAAGGGGGATGGCGACATATTTTTTGGCATTGAGCTTAAGGCCATAGTCCTGATACCAGTCGTTGGTCTCATTGAGGATTTTTTGTAGGATGTCAACATCACTTGGGGAGTTAATAATATCTCCCAACTTGCAATTGTCTGTGAACTTTGTTAAACAGAGTCCCTTCATGTTGGCCTGGACTTCAGAGAAATAGATACCAAACAGGAGAGGTCCCAGGACCGAATGCTGTGGGACTCCACTTATGACTGGTCGGCAGTCTGACTTGGAGTCAGCTACTTTCACACTGTGGGTTCTATCTGTGAGCCAGTTTGCAATCCACTTAGTAATATAGGGGTTGATTCCAAGCTTAGTGAGTTTGTCTATGATTCCTGAGTGGGGAATGGTATCAAAGGCCTTGGCCAAATCAGGGTAGGCTGTATGAACCACCTTGCCTTCATCCACAGCTCTGGTGACTGACTCAAAGAAGTTGACCAAGTTGAGCAGGCATGAACTATCCTTCACAAAACCAAACTGAGTAAGATCCAGAGTTTGGATATTCCTTATATCCTTGTTTATTAGGTCCATGATGATTCATTCCATAGCTTTGCATATCAGACTCACCAGGTTGATGGGGTGATAATTCACGGGGTCTGTAGTCGCTCCTCCTTTGTGGAGAGGGATGACTGCAGCACTCTGCCATTCGGTAGGGGCAAAGCTTGAGTTGAGGCTGTGATTGAACAGGGCACACAGGTGAGGTGCCAGTTCACTCTGTAGTTCATGTAGAACACAGCCAGAAATTTTGTCAAGTCCCATAGAAGCTGTATTCCTAGCCTTGGACAGTGCTGTTTTAACCTGTGCAGCAGTAATACTGGGTGCCTGGCAATCTACTGGTATTGTGATTGGTCCTTGGAGGGGGAGAGGGGGTAAAGTTAGCAGTGAATCTGTCAGCCAGTATATTGGGAATATCTGTTGGCTTGGTATAGGAGATACCATTGTGCAGTAGCTCAGAGCAAATCTGGGTATTGCCGTGGAGATTCTTTACATAACTATAGAAGGCCTTGTAGTTGTCTTTACTATCCACTGCAATCCTGTTTTCATAGCTAGCTTTAGAGGATTTGATGAGGGATCCCACTCTTTTGTTGAGGTTGATAAGGGAGTTTTTCCAGTCTTGGAACTTCACCTTATTCCGCATCAGTTTCCTCCTTCTGTTGTAGAGTTTGTTTATGGCAGGGGACCACCAGATTGGCTTCCTTTTTTTGAGGAGAGTGTCTTGGTTCTAATGGGTATGGCGAGATCCATGCATTTGTGTATGTGTTTGTACAGTGCATTGGTGTATGATTCGGTGGTCATGCAACTATTCTCTATTTTCATGGGTGCTGTGAAGTTAGCCATCTCTGTTTTTAGAAGCTCAAAGTTAGCTTTGGATAAGTTTTTCATGGTGGTTACCTTTGTGGGGGACAGGGGGTGGGAGGGATGTAGATTTCTAAGGTTATTAGTTTGTGGTCAGATCTAACCAGGGAGGAGTTGACTACTGGTGTAGAGTAATGGTCACCCCATGTTAGTAATTACCAGGTCAAGGAAGTTGCTACCTCTACTGGGGGCAAGAACGAGCTGGTCCACTGCATTGGAATTAATGAATTCCAGAAAGCAGTGGGCAAGTGTATTGGTACATGAGTAGTTTTCCCAGTTAATGGAGGGATAGTTGAAGTTGCCCAGTATTAGAGTGTTAGGTTGGACCCTAATATTCTCCAGGGTGCTTAGGAACACTGAGTGTGAGTCTTGGGACATGGTTGGTGAGCTATAGCAGGCTACGACCTGAATCGCTCTTACCCAATGTAAGCTGCACCTGAAGTATCTTAGATGCATTATGCTGGGATACCAGTCTGGAGGTGTGCGCATCCTTTATGAATATGGAAACACCACTGCCTTTGGAGCTTTGGTACTTGTAGTGCACACACATTTGGGTTTTATATTATTGTCCATATTAGAAGTGGTCCAGGTGATGATTTTCTGGAATCTAAAGAGCTCCAATGGCAATTGAAAATGAATGCAACTGTTTACTCAGGTATGAATGACATGATTTCTCTTAGCAGTGCCCTGCATTTGAAGGCAGCTTTTTGTCTCGGAGATGTTTGATTATTATTTATTATATGTTTAGAATATTGGTCACTTTTAGATATTTATTTTAATATGTCATACTTTATATATATATTTTTTTATTTTTTATTTTCTTTTTCTAAGTTTTCTTTGATTAGATTTAGTGCAATTATAACAAATTACTGGAATTTTACTATGCAATGTTGAGACGTATCTTTAAATAACTGTGCTGAGTTTTTTAATTAATTGATCACACTCCCTGTATATAATTCGTGTGGGAAATTAAATGATCATGTTAAGTGTAGACCCACCCCTGTCAATGGGGAAGGCTTGTCTTAACTCTCCTTCCTCTTCCTGCAGTCAGGCATTATATCCAAGGACTCTGAACTCCAACATAGTTCATTTATGTTCACTGATAAGGAACTCTTCTGTGAGTTGCAAATACTTAGCTAATATATAGGTATCGCTGTCACAATTAACAATATGCAGTGAGCCTCACATAGTCAGACCTTATCTAATCACTATCACATTCTCAAATAGAACACTCAAAAATGCCATAAAAAATCCTTGTCAAAGGCTCATAGAACAGGTCTGAACAGAAGTCCCTCAGCGTACCTACTACATCCACACCTTCATAAATAAGTCTCCAATAGATATTTTTTTCCTTATCAATTATTCTTAAACTAGCTTTTGACAAAAATGTTTTAGTGATTGGTGACACAATTGTTAGCATACAGATTCCCTACACACCAGGCAAGACAAGGGCAGGGCTTTTATCAGCTGGCTTTCAGGTTTCAGGATCACAGATATTACAATTATGACTACAACATAGTAGTGGTCCATGGGGAGTGAATGACCTGGGGGAGCAAAACCCTAAGGGATATCTAGAGAGACATATCAGAACTTTCAATGCATGTGGTGGATGCAGGTAATACTGTTCCTGAATGAAATCCTCCCCTTCACCAAGAATGATGCCATGTATAAAGAAAAGATAACTGATTTTAACAATTAGCTAAATAGCTGTTGTCTCTCTAGTACAAGCCTGGGATGAAATGATCATTAGTCCTTTGTATTTAGCAAGGGATGGACTGCAGTTCTCATTAGAGGGTTTCCACATTTTGGAAAAAGCCTTTATTAGTGCAGTACTGCCTTTTTTTAGCCAGACTCTATCTATTGGACAGCCTAACTTAGCAAATTCATCTAATCCTGTATTGGGACACATTAAGGTGGCTCTTCTCAATGACAGGCCTCACAATAACAAATTGCCTGATCTTGAAAATTTAATACATCTGGAACATGTCATATATGCAGTTACAGATAGTTGGTTTAAATGTAAACAAAACATTACCTCCATACCTGGATTTTGTTTCTATCATGCCTTCAAACCTGGTTAAAACTGTGCTGGCATCTCCATATTTGTCAAGAACCATATCTTATCTAAAGCAATACCCAGAGACCTTCAAACTGATATAACAGAACTACAATTTACCATGGACAAGAAAATCTTCCAAGTTTTAACATGTTATGATGCCCCCCCCCCCCCCATGTTCCCTGATGATTGTATTGGACTCTTGGACATTATAGAAGAAATTCATATAAGCAACAGCTCCATAATCATAGGATACTTCAATTACCCTTCCTTACACTAGAGCATCCATACCTCTAAATTAGGGTATGCCCAGAAAATTTTGGATTTGATGATTAAGAATTTCCTGGATCAGATAGGTAACCCAATAGATGCCAAAATATTCTTGAGCTGGCCATCACAAATATTGTCTCTTCCTGTTCCACACCCTCAGTCTCTCCTTCACCAGTTAAGTAGGACCATACACTTATGACATTTACTCCAGAAACCTTATACCTCCTTTATCCAATGACAAAAACTTCAGAGAGATAAACCTTATACAATTATGTGATAAAATCTCTAAATCTGTCCATGATATCAGCACTGTTGACAATGACACAGCAGCAAGTTTCACTAAGGAGTTTTTATGTCCACTTAGGCAAATGAATAGATATTGTGATGTCCCCACTCAGGGACAGCAATCAAGGAGCCTCAATCCTCACCACTGACACTGGAGAGGGACATTCACTTGGAATACAAATGGATACACTCAGTATTTCCAGATGTAGACCTCTCTACATCAAGCACAATTTGCCTTAAAAGCACACAGGGAACACACTCCTCCCAGGGTCTGGGTTTCTCTATCTGTCTCCCTTCCTGTCCCCAGTAAGATTCCCCGCTGGCACAGCTGTAGGGTTAGGTCCTCAACCAAGTGTCCAAGGCAAGTCCTCCAGCACCCTCTCGGTGAACCAGTGCTTTATTTCCTGCTAGAAGTAGCTTGCGTGTGCACACACACACACACACACACACACACACACACACACACACACACACACACACACACACACACACACACACACACACACTGTTTGAGATTTAATTTTCACACACAGACACATCTGGGAAAGGCTGGTACAGATTACCCTCTCTACTAACTTTGCCCAGACTATAAGGTAGATTTACTGCCACTAGTCAGTTACTGTAAGGTTCTTAAAAGACTATCCAATTATACTGTGTGAAATTAATATGAATATAAATGGTAATTTTACCAAACAGCCAAGCTTCAGAAGTGGCCACAGCTATCACCAAATAAATATATGCAAATACTCTCAGAACTTAAATATTTTCTAAAAAGGGCCAGCCACAATGGAAATGTTAAATATATTTAATAATAAATAATAAAATAACAAGAAAATACTAAATATCTATTTACAGTAAACACTAGAGTTCGAGTCACAGGAAATATTAAAAATAACACAGCTGGAAAAATTCACAGAGTTACAGAAAAACAATACTTAAATATTTTCACTATATTTTCCTGATTTAGAGAATTACTATGTCTCATCACTTACTAGCACAAGGCAAGATGAAGTGGGTGAGTGGTCTTCCTCCTTTTTCAGATTCCAAGAACAGAATGCAGAATACTGAGAGCAATCTCCTACTAATATCTAAATATTATTTCTGACTTACAGAATGACATCACACACATCTGGTCATCTGACTCTGTTTCCCACACTATCCCCTATTGCTAGAAGCTTCCAGGATTTTAGCACCTACATGTTAATAATACACACACAAGAGCATTGCTCAGATCTGGTGCAAGTGCTAAAAGTCAGAAAACAATTTCAAATCTCTACCCTCCCAGAGTAGCAATTAGCTCCCTGCTTCGGGCAATAAAGAAGGCTTCCTAATACTTGGTCTCCAGACATTTTGTCTTTGGCTGTAACCAGAACTGTACCATACAATCTTTATGGCCTCATTTAATTTCAACTATTTTCAAAGTTTGCTGCAGCTGGATTGGGATTAACCTTTTCCCTTCCAGTATCCTCTGTCAAAACATATACAGTTAGTTCAGTTACAATAATACATATACATTTATTTTCTTTCCAGTAAGTCACACTGTTAATACATTTTAACACAAGCAACTTTAAAAATACTAGCTCTGCTTATGAGCTCCCAAAGCCATGTCCTGAGGTTTAGGAAATATGCCACTGCAGACTCCTTGTAAGATTCACACTCACCTAACATGTGTGTAAACTGGCAGCTTTACTTTGTTCCTGTGCTTATTTTGAATGGTGATTCCTTTTACCTAACAGCTCAGCTTGCAGGCATTGCTTCTTTTGGATGGTGATTCCTTATTGCAGGCATTACTTTTTTTGAATGTTGATTCCTTATTGCAGGCATTGCTTCTTTTGAATGGTGATTCCTTATTGCAGGCATTGCTTCTTTAGCACAACAAGTAGAATACTTGCTTTTAATACAGAAGGCTGTGGGTTCTACTCCAACATGCTTATGCAAAGTCTGTTTGTATTGTTAGTAGTACAACAGATAGAATACTTGCTTTTGATGCAGAAGGCTGTGGGTTCTACTCCAACATTATGTAGATGAATTGCTGATACTGTACTGTGTTATACTTTTAAAGGGGTGGATTCTGCAGTCCTGAGAATGTCCTCTTTGGCAGAGATACAGAGTAACTTTGAACCTGTTATCAGTTTGTCATCCATCCTCTATTGCAATATTACTAGCTTATCATTTTTTAATGTAACATAGGCAATTTATTCCTCAAGGGCAACAGGACTTTATTTGTAGATGAAGCAATGAACTATTAAGTTGTTTGCTAGCAGCAATCTCTCCATTAGTTACAGATCTTGCAGATTTCACAGATCTTTTTAATGTGGAATTATTTAGATGACTTTTACTTCTACAGAGATTGTGCATATTTACTGATACTGGTGGATTGTAGAAGTATGAGTAGACTTTTATGATGGAAATTTTCTGAATTGGGCAGTTTTGTCATCATTGGTTCATGCATTTTGTTTAATTTCTTACTGGAAAAATGTTCAAAACAATGAATTTAAAATGCGCTATAACAAATGTGCTGGATTATACAAGGAATGTTATTTCATACAGTCAGGAAGGTGCATAAAAGAACACATGTATGTTTCATGTGTAAGGGGCCTATGATTTGAAAGCAGCCCAAAGGTAATCTTTATCTTCCACTGGCCACATGCATTTTCTTTGAATGTGGGTTTCAATGCTGTTTCAATGAATGTGAGTTTCAAGGGCACAGAAGTTTTAATGCTAAGTCTATTTTCATTGTGAGACTGTATTGCTTTGTTTAGCAGATGTCTATTAGGGTTTGTGCTATAAAATGTGAAAATAAAAGTTTTAAATGAAATCCAAATAATCATCGTAGAAGAAAAGCAGTACACACATTACAGTGTTTATGGTAAATGTGGCAAAATATAGCCAAGTAATGGGACATTGGAATGGAAAAGCCATGGTGGTGCAGCGGTAGTGTTGTTGCCTCACAGCAAGAGGTTCCCTGTTTGATTCTCAGCTGGAGTGCTTTCTGTGTGGAGTCTGCTTGTCCTCCCCACAGTCGAGTGGCTTTCGAAAGACATGCATGAATGGGTGTGCCTTCGCTTAAGGTTGAATGTTGGGCTGGCAACTCAGCACCATAAAAATCTATTGCCAATCATTAGCGGACTGGAGTTCCACTGTGGCGACCCCTAACTGGGAAAAGCCGAAAAGACAAACAACAATGGGACACTGGAATGGCTGCAGGGGGGATGGCTGTGTATGGGGGCCCCCATTCAACCATGATTTTGTGAGGGGGGTGGCAAACTCAAAGATAACTCTGGGCAGCACAAACTCAAGCTATGCCACTGATCAGTAGGGCATGGATAATGAGTTTTGGAGGTCCTAGCAAAGTATAATATTCTTTTGCTAAGATTAGAATATTGCCTACTATTAAATGCCCTACTTTTACCACAAAATCCACATACTGCAAGTCACCAAAAATAAAATCCTAAGGTTCATCTTCTCCCTTCCCAGTGAACATCATTGCCACACATTTAAAAAAAAAACAATGGTTGCCATTTACTAGAGAGTCTGGGCTGGGGCCATATTTTGGTTGTCTATTCTTCAGTTTGTGTTTTGAAAATTGGTATCCCAAAATTCCATCGGAGTGAGTGGGGTTACATAATTATTTATGTAAATTTTATGTTAATCACCATACAGATTTGTACCTATTTTTCATACGCATTTGTCCAGATTTATGATGTTTCCAGGTTGAAAGGTATGGTAAGGTCTGAGAGCTGAATCTCTCTCAGTTCTAATTTTGTGACTCTTCCCAGCTCCTCTTCCAAAGGAAGTCTGGTATCCTCTGACACTGGTGCCTCACTGTCAGCCTGGGTGCTACCACTCACCTTTGCTCTTGCAGTCACTTTGTCTAAGGGAGCATCCGTACCTGCCAGTATCTGTGGATCACCTTCAGGTTCACTGCTACAGGGTATCTCCCTCCCTGAAATAGACCCAACACCAGCACTGGCTTCAAGTGTGGTGTCTGTCTGGGTGTCCTCCAGGTTACCAGACCCACACATCTATCTCCAAGTCTGAGTGTGTGTAACTGCATGCACACAAGGTACTGCATTATCAAAATATTATATCAGGACATCTGCCGGTATATTTTCAGACACACCTACTTGCTTGCTTCCTTTTCCACCCTCCCAGTCAAGGTAAACTCTGGCCAAAGCCATTTGGAATGGGGTCCCTCCTAAAGCTCTGACTGGAGTGGATTGCCCAAGCAAGTACTGCCCCTCTTTAACCTCTGCAAGCTTCACAACGGTTATGTCAGAAGCTGTGTCTTCCTTAGCAGAGGCCTGTTTTCCATCCACTAAAATAGGATATAACTCTTGTGATAGTTTGGTACCCCTGTTGTTTCCAGACAACTTACTGCTGAAATACAGTTCCCTACCTTGCATCCTGTGTGCTCTTAAGGGAAATTGTGCTTGATGCAGAGAGGTTTGCATTTAGAAATGATATCTATATGATACATAACCCCACTGGTTACATATAAAACATTTAACCCTTGATCCTGGCCATGTACCATAACTAGTGGCTTCTTCTGTTACTGGTGGACTCTGTTGGGGTGTTTAGGCTGCCCACCGTGTGTTCTCTTATATCCATGTGAAGCACTGGGTATCCCCTTCCTGTGCAGTGATGCCCTGCTTGCTAAGTAGAGAGCTCCTTTCTTCCCAGCTTATCTGCAGAGTTACATTCTTGGTCTGCCAACCAGATTCTTATATCTTTAGGCAAAGTGCTAAGGGCTTGTTCCCTCACCCAAAGGTCTGTCAGCCCTTTGGAAGTAGTAAGCTGACATCCAGTCACTCACTTAAGAAAATAAGTGCTTAACTCAGCAATATAATCACACACTTTCATTTGCTTGCATCTATGCTCACAAAACTTATTTTTCTGTAAGCTTCGGGTATTAACTTAAAGGATTCAAGTAAACATTTCTTTATCTTTTTATAGTTTAAACAATCAATAACAGACAATTTAGAAACAGCAGTTACAACTTTACCATGGATTAAGGGGGTCAGGAACCGTACCCAGAGCCCTTGGTCAACATTATACTGTTTACATACTCTTTCAATTATATGAATACAAATTATTACCTTCTGTAAATTAAGAAAAACATTTACTGACAGTTATTACTTTTGGGGTTCAGTTATTCCCTTCCTCATTATCTCTATGACTCTGATGAAGAGTCAGCATCTCCCTCTCATGTTGACACTGCTTCTCATTTTCTTCAGCTACCAAACACTGCAGTCTCTCTGCTGATTTTAATTCCATCTCTTTTGCCTGCTGCAGTCTCTCTGCTGACTCTAATTCCAAAATGTTGGCCTCCAGTTTAAGTCTCTTTAACTCCAGACAGATTTTTAAGTCCTCTGAGGAAAACATGAACTGTCCTGTTTCTGAGGGCTGCAAATCCTCATCATCAAAATGGTTGTCCTCCTGGCTGCTGGTGTGAACTGCGACTAAAGCAGAAATAATTTCCTCTTTAGGCAGGTTGGCATACCCTTGGCTTCACACACCTTGCCCAACTGATTCTTTGTCAGCTTGCCATAATCCTCAGCTGATATCTTTCCCTGCTTTCCCTGACTAAACTAAACTAACAAAAATAAATAAATAAATAAACAAACAAATAAATAAATAAATAGAACTTTTATGAAATCAAGCTCTGAATGTTTACCTTGTGGCTGCTGAGAGAATGTACACCTTTAGTGACAACTACTTACAGGCTACAGAAGTTCAATATCCACACCACTGCCCACCAATATGTGATGTCCCCACTATGGGCCAGTAATCAAGGAGCCTCAGTCCTCACCACTGGCACTGGAGAGGTACGTTCACTTGGAATACAAATGGATACACTCAGTATTTCTAAATGCAAACCTCTCTGCATCAAGCACAATTTCCCTTAAGAGCACACAGGGAACACATTCAGCCCAGGGTCTGGGTTTCTCTATCTGTCTCCTTCCAGGTCCCCAGTAAGACATCCCACTGGCACAACTGTAGGGTTAAATCCTCAACCAAGTGCTCAAGTCAAGCCCTTCAGCACCCTTTCTGTGAAACCAGTGCTTTGTGTCCCTGCGCCAAGTAGCTGACACATACACTCTTTGAGATTTTATTTCACACACACACACACACACACACACACACACACACACACACACACACACACACACACACACACACACACACACACACACACACACACACACACACACACACACACACACACACACACACACACACTAGAGAAAGACTGGCACATATTACCCACTCTACAAACTTTGCCCAGACTATAGAGTGGATTCACTGCACAGTGGTATTTGCTGCTATGACCTATCGATCATGTAACGGTCATCAACATGGGAATCGTCCATCTGCCATTCGATATCAGGTTTATAGAATCTGCGTTTGGGATTTTAATTGTAAACCTATATATATATATATATATATATGTGTGTGTGTGTGTATATACACAAAGATATATTATTTTAACTTTTATACAGTAGCAACTGTATATGCTACAGTGCTCAGGTTTGACTGCAAGCCGGTATTGCATTAAAGAGAAATTGGGATCAGTTGATCATGACCCCCCAACACTTTGCACTCGAGGCACTAGCCCCTCTCGCCCCATCCTAGCTAAGCTACAGTTCCTGACTTTATCATGTATGTTACTCAGCAAGTCCAAGCATGTGACCAGACCTTGAGTCCCCCCCCTCCCATTGCAGGACCTGTTGTCTCCACCAGAAGTCACTGACCCAGTCAATTAGACTGACTTTTGTGATGTGCAAGGTGTTGCTTCAGCTTAGTTTTGAAAGATTTTAAATTCTTGATCTGTCTCAAAGAAAGAGGAATAGAATTATTTTTTTCTGGGATGGAATAAAATAATTCTCCTGCTGTGTTGCTGGATCTGGCTATGGCTTCATAGGTTCATAAGTTCATAGGAAAGTACTAGGCTAGCTGTCCTTATGCGCCATTTTTAACCTACTTGATTTTCTTTTGTTGTTCAAATTAACCTATCCCATTTGGTCGATAATTATATATTACCTCTAATGAGAATAAATGGGATTATACCACAGAAAATCTGAGGGGACCCTTGCATGTGATAAAGCATTTAGTAGCTGCCGTGATCCATTAGTAGTCCAGGGAGCAGTCTTGAGGTAAATATTCTGTTTCCCATCCTTAGATCCAAGTTGTGCTTCATATGGGCAGAAATGGGCTTTGTTTTACTTGGATGAGAAGTCTGTTCCAGAGCAGTGGTATCCTCTGCGAGATATACCTACCCCTCCAAATCTTTCTACTGATGTTGCAGAAGAGGTTTAGATCCCTAGACTAAGCATTTCTGGTGCCATTTGACTTGCTGATGTGTAATAAATCCATTGCTATTAGGAAGGAGGATGACTTTGTATGCTTGACATATGTCACCCCACACTCTGTAGGAAACCGAGTATAGTGACACCTTCAGCCAGAAATAATTTTCTGTCTACACCTTTACCCATCCATCTGTCTTATTTATAGAGTATGGGGTGCAAATGGAATTCAGCGAGATCATTCCAATATATCTAGGCAGGAACATGCATCTTCTATGTCCTTAGACCCTTCTCCTGAGGTGAGCTAAGAAACACATGTGTAAGAGGAACCATCTGGTCCTTCTGTCTTAGTCTCCCATCACAGGTACTGACAATGCAAATGGTGTTGATTCCCCACAATACCCCAGATTATGCAAGATTGGGTAAATTCCCTGAAGTGGTCAGCAAAAATCTGAGATCCTACAGACTCCATGTCTTCTCCCAATAGGTCCTGTAAGAAACCTTTACTATCCACCCAAATCTCTTTTGCTATAGTCATGTTTGTGATCAGAATGATATGCCTCATAGTCAGGACTACATGGGAGGAACCTGCTACTGTGGTGCCCATTTCAAGGAGGATAACCAAGATGCTCTGGTCTCCTAAGGATTGGATCTGCTGGCTAGATTCTGTTTTTGTTGTGATTATCCTAAAGAAGTTGGTAATGCATAGAGTCCTGTTGTTCATTCTCCTGTTAAGGAAAATAGAGCAATGAAAATACTTGAGAAGTGTGTTTATGTATCCTCCACATTTGCTTTGAGGGTAATAAGCTGCTGTTTTGCATTTAGCAAGAGATAGCCTGTGATGTGTCCCATCACTGCAGGAATTATTTTAAAGGCAGTTCAAGATGAAACTAGTCATAGATGACAATTACATCCATCACCACAAATGTGATTTGTGCTTCCCAAATCTGTTCATCACTCTGGATTTCTTAACATGAGAATGGACAACAGGACTCTATGCCCCACCATCCTCATTAGGGTAACCACAGCAACAACAAAGTCTGTCTTGGTAGTCTCCACCCAGCAGGACCAAGCAGTTTCAGTAATTGAGCAGGTAACAGTCTGCATTTGGTGCTGGAAGATAAAAAGGTTGTGGGTTGCACATCAACAACAAATAGTTGGATTAATTTTCCAATAATAACACTGCAGGGTTTCAGCACTCCTGAGTATGCTGTCCTTCAAAGGAGATGTTAAACCAAGGCTCATCTGCCTGAGCTAGTGGTAGCAAAAGTGGGTGTAAAAAATCCAACAGTACCAATGAAAAAGAGCAGAGATACTTTATTAAAACCAAGGACCATTATAAATACAGCATAGACATAGGCATTTAAAAAACATTATATAATATTTATAGTTTTAAACTACATTCTCCCACTGTCTTTTTCCCATAGCCATTTTTCAGTTTACTTAATATTAATGAACAGGTCCAGAGTTTGTTGATAACAATTCATCATATTTAGCAATTCAAAGTATCCTGACAGCACTGACAATAATTCTGTCATAGATTTCCCTTTGGTGTATATACAGGTTAGGGTAAGTAAAATACATCAACATCTTTAATGCTGCAACTTGAAGCTTAATAAATGAAAAAGAAAATAAAACAGCTTTACACAATTGCTGCATCCTTGCACAGGAAATAAGAGCATGCCCCATTGTTTCTTCACAATGGCATAAATGGCAAAACTATTAATATTTAATTTTACATTTCATTAAACCTTTAACTTCTAGTTTGTCTAGCATCTGTCTGCATAGAAAATCTTGCATTTCATAAAATCAGAGATGACATTAAGTAATCCTTCTCAGTGTATTCATAGTCTGGGCAGCTTGTGGTCTAATATAATAAAACCTACCCATTATAGATTTGTGCCTTAATTTCCTATGATGCAAGATATTATTCAGATCAATTTTGCATTCCATTTAGAAGATCACTGTCTAACAAGATAGTCTCCTAGAATCATAGATTTGCTTTTGCAAAGGTGGTATTCCAGACAGTATTATATCTAACCCATAACAATTTACCAAGGATATAAGTGTCTTTCAGTAATATGTTCCTTAATCTCCAGAAGAAATGTAATGAGGCACAAAATAAACTGGGCTTTACATGCCTAATCCACACTCAGTAGTCAATGAATTATCTCTATTTTTATTGGGTTTAACATGTATCCCTATAAGAAATTAAAAAAATATTTCCAACAGATGTTTTTTCTCTTGCTGTTGGGAAAAACATATCCTAATTTTCTTAAAATAATAGTTTACCTATACATCTTTTTCTGGTATACTAATGAAAATACTTTCCGATTATGACTTATCTTTGAGATTTACTGTATTCAGTAACTCATGCCATTGTTTTAAATAGCTTGTCTCATTCCCATGTAATACTCACATTATTTGTATGCTATCCATTTGGAAAGGAGTACCAGGAACGATGAAAAAGACACTGAAACCTTTACAGTCCTCTGTGTCGAAAAATAAACCCACATTATTCAATATATACTCCAAAGTATGTAACAAAGGCATTAAATCTACTTCATTAGTAGCAATACTATTTAAATCATAAGCATAGGAGATAAATAATAGAAGAGGTATGCCATGTAATGTAGCTACTTGTGGATGTAATCAGTAGGTAGAGCACTGTATAATGAAAACATTCATAAGTAAACAAAATAACAAACCACTGATGGATCATCCTTAAATCCTCTATATACACTGGAATTGCCTGTCTCAAGTATCCCTTAACTAATGGCCTAACCCAGGATTTTATATAAATACTCATAATACAGATAGTGTAGAACTACAGATGTTAAAGATTTCAGAATGTCCCACAGTCTAGAATGAACAATATTTGTCAAAAGATTTTGGCATGTCACATTATAGTAATAAATCATTTCTATACCGTATGTCGGAAATAGTCTTTTGTAGTAAAATGAAGACATCTTTAATAGCCCTTCCACGTAATCCAAATACAACTGGATGTCTATCTCTCAAAAAATTATTTTGCAAAAAACTTGTAATCAATATTAATAAAGAGGTAATGGCCTTCAATTTCACAATAATTACCTATCTTCATTGTTGCAAGCAAATTTCAAAATACCATCACAAATAGGAGATACTTGTATACCAAACTGAAACTATTCATTAAACACTTATGAAAAAATCTTTTAATGAAATAATGGCATAACAATTAAATAAGAAAAGGGTATGCCATCTAAACTAGGGCAAAAGTTCATGGAAACTTTTTTCAATGCATTAATCTTAATTCATTTATTAGTATAGGTTTAATTCAAGTAGTTTTATCAGATTCTGATATTGTTGGGAGAAACTGTACATGGATTAAATCTGGATAAGCTTTGTACATTTAGAATATCTTCTTGCATCTGTAGATAGGAATCATCAGGATACTATACACAATCAAGAGCAGCAACTAAAATAAAGAACCAGCTAACACAGTACTATAAAAAAACACTTGTTTAATGGTACACTATACACAATGCATTAAACAAGTTTTTTCTTTAACATTTTTTCTCAGAAAAAGTGAGACTTCTGCTTTAGTTGGTTTCACTACATACTTTTAAATATTTTCATTTTATCTACTGTGATAGTCTTTAATCACCTCTCTCTAAACAATTTATAGAAAAGAAGTTATGTTGTAAAGAGTGTTCATACTCTCTGGTTATTCTACAATATTCATTTTCTGATGGCATATATTGTTCCATGATACAATAAATCTTCTTATATTTAAATTTATAAAGAAGCCACTGCTTAGATCAATAAGCACAAAAATGATAAGTATATATTGCTGATGCCAAAGATTACTCTCTGATTTCCAAGACGCAGATTCTAACAGATATTCAGTAGGTTTTTTAACATCTTTCTCTGATTTTATACATATATAACTTTTAGATAAAGTGAATATCATAGCTGCATGATCTGAAACTGGAAATTTAGTTTTGTAAAAGTCATGCAAAGATAAATCAGACAAATTTGCAAAATAATCCGTTTCACTGGACAGAGTCTACTACAAGTAGGCTCTAAACTGGGATTCAGAATTAGTTGTCCACAATATAAGGCTCCCTTAAATATTTTAATGTCCTTATTATTTTTTCCACATGTTTTCCCAATATGACAGTTCAAATTACTCACTATAATCATATCAAGTGAGGAATAAATATATATTTTTAATGTAAGAAACAAGGTTGTGTGGCCTTTTAAATTAGTAGGAGCATACATAGCAATAAAACAAACAAAAATAAAGCTATAAGGACTTTTGAAGTCACACATAAGAAGTTTACCAAGAATAGGAATAATAGAATTTGACAATTTAAAACTGCATTTGCAAAGAATAGCATTACTGCTGTATAAATCTTGTGCAAATGACCATACAATATTATCTCCCCACAAGATGTGTGCCTGCTGTTGTCACTTAATGGTCAATAAACAAATATCCAACAGACTGCAAACATCAGTATAAACAATCTTGCAACTTTTCATGATAACTAAATGCCAGTTTTTCATTAATAATACTGTTAAAATTTTAAAAGTAGACAGCTAAGTTATCCCTATCCCCTTTTTTGCAGACTATAAGTTATATCTCTTCATCTTTTTTTTCATTGCTCTCTTGCCAGTAGTAGTAGTAGGATCATCATCATCATCATCATCATCATATTTAATGTTACTAACTTTTTTTTGTAAAGAAGCAATATCTGCTTGTCCACTTCTTTCACCCTCATCATCTATAACATTTGTACTATGAGTAAATTGCTCATATTTCACTGTCATTGCTTACAGCATTCTGCACATCTGCCTTTATGTCTGAGGTTGTTATAGTGCTCAGTGGGACCACAGGACTTCTAGGTGAATTACCTTTTTCCTCTAGGGTAGTCAAACCAAAAATGCTCAGCACGCTTGCATGTCCTATAAAATGTTTCATAACTGTGTATGCTATGAGCAATTTCTCCACATTGAGCACATTTCTTCTTGGACATGTTTACATTAAATGTTCCTAAAAGCCACAATGAAAGCAGATTTTTGGATACCCTTAAAACAAACAAAGGTTGTATAACCAGAAACAATAATCATACTAGGAATGTGTACAACCTGTGCAGCAGACATTTTTAGTATTACTCAGATTTCTCAAACACGTGTCCCAATCTGTCAATCATCACCATTTTTTATATTTAAAACAGAATGGCATAATACTGAAAAATGAGACTTAATCTTGGACAGCTGAACATCAGCTGTTCTAAATCGCAAAAAGATATGTCTTCTAAGTTGCATATTTAAGCCTACGATGCCATACTGTGCTCCTGAAGTGCAACATCTTTTTAATCATATTTAACAAAAAAAAAAGTTTCAAAGGCAACAGCAAAGTAATTATGACCTGTATTTCTTTAGTAAAAAATATAAGTGAATATAATAATAGTAACTGCCCTCTAGCCTGTCTCTCACACAAAGCACTGGAAAAAAATGAGGTCCTTTATTTATATACAAAAATAACTTTTATTTACAACATATTCACATAATTACAAATGTTTACAAACGTACAAACATGCATTCATCATTTTCCTTCCAATCATACTAAATTTTCATCCCTATTAGATCCCCATTAATTTTCCATAACCATCTGATTTTACTCAATATTGTTCCTAAAATCTGTTTACCATTAAACATATTTTCATTCATCCTTTCATTCCGAATAACCCATATGACATATATAACTTTTTATCTATTCTTTTTTATAATCTTTACATCTTTTCTTATAATATACATATTTAATAACATCAGTGTGTATTTTAACTACAGTTTTTATATCTTTGAAAAAAACTTTCTTTACATAGTTTTCCCCATACCTTTTTCCCTCCTATACATTTCAAAAACACAGGTTCAGTAGTTTCTTCTTGATAATGTAAACATATTCTATTACTTTTCATTTTATATGGCATATTTCCTTATTCTGGAAATTTATTTATTACCAATCTATTTTACTTTCTTATTGCACCATTTGCTGCTTATAGTTTTAATTTTTTTCATCTGTTAGATTTTTCATGGTTTACATAATACTGCTTTATCATTATATTTTAAATTATACTTCATTTCTTTTTATTTTCCACAAAAAAAGTTCTTGGTAATATTTTATTTCTTCATTTATATATTCTTTTTTTCTCTTTTACTCTTTTTTACCTTACCCTAAAATTTATCATGCTTATATTTATATAATGTTAGTACTAAGCTCTCATTTTTTCCATTTATCCACTTTGAAGCAACATATACCACTGGGTTAATTCACCCTAAACCTCCTTCCTCTTTATTTATAGACAAAACTCCTAATTTTACAGGGTTTAATATAGAACTCCATATAAATGAAAACAAAATCTGCAATAATTCCTTTTCAAATGCTGTTGCTACGTATGCTATTTTTCCCATCAGTACTGAATATCTCAATAAGCCTTTTTTCTGAATGATAATTTATAAGTTCCCCAGAAAAGACAAGTTTGTTTATTTGTTCTTGCTGTTGTTGTTGTTGTCTTTCGGCTTTTCCCGGTTAGGGGTCGCCACAGCAGAACTCCAGTCCGCTAATGATTGGCAGTAGATTTTCACGAACACCGAGGTGCCAGCTCGACGTTCAACCTTCAGCAAAGGCACACCCATTTACGCATGTCTTTCGAATGTCCACCCAACCGCGGGGAGGACATGCAGACTCCACACAGAAGGCACTCCCCGCACTCCAGCCAAGAATCAAATGGGACTTTCGACTGAATTCTACTTACATTTTTATTCCCAAAATTTATACCTAACACAGACATTTCATTTATTGTACAATGTGTATCCCGTCTTTACCACATCACATGAACATTTAATTTTCTCTTTATTTAAAGCAATCCCTATCACCTCTAGACACTTGATTGTGCAGATTATTACTTCTTTTATCTAAATTTTGGGTTTTTTTGCAATTATTATAATGTCATCTGCATATGTTAACATAACTGGAATTCTTAATGTTTCAGGTGTTATATACCCACCTCATTCCTTCGACAATCTGTTTCATATACTATCGCTTTCCTAACTAATGCAAACAGTATACAACTCATTTGACATCCATGTTTTACACCACTCATCACCACTTGGCTTAACCAGTTATTTACAAGTACTTTTTACATATTATTACTATACGTTGTCATACATAATTTCCTAACTTTCTCACTTACATTATATTCTTTCACTATTACCCATAAGATTTCATGCCAATCATATCAAATGCCTTATTAAGGTCTCCTGTTATAATTTTTACTTCTTTTCTATTCATAATAAATAATTTTTCACAACCTTTCTCCTTTATACTATATATATATATATATATATATATATATATATATATATATAAAATATCTTCCATAATATTTTTCATTTTAGTTTCAAATCTGTTTTGTATCATTTTCATAAAGAGCTTATAATAATTATTATACAATGAACCCCCATTAATATTCCAAAATGTGCATGCTGATTAGCCAGAGTGCCCATTGTAAATCCCACAATATACCAACGGAAAAAGATCCGGTTGCCCAGACTTTTTTCCATTGGTATAAGGTGTCCAAAACTTTTTTTTTAATAAAAAAAAGGGGGGACTAGCATTCGTTGCTTCTGTTTCAAAGCATTGATGTACTGGGTATGCATGGGAATGCAAGTCCCATACGCATGAACAGTACATCAACACAAGGAAGCAGTATACCACCACCAATGGAAGAACAGTAATGTGCTGTTATACAAAGACATTATTTAAGAAAAATATATATTTTTTCTTTAATAATGTCATTGTATAATAGCAATTACCGACTCTGTGGTTGTGGTATATTGAAGATTTACCCACGGTTGGCTTTATTTAATCACTCGGGCTTCGACCTCGTGATTGAACCACACCAATCATGGGTAAATCTTCAATATATCACACCACGTCATCGGTTATTGCTTAATTATTCAATACTATAGGTCTTCAGTTTTTAATTGTCCTCTATCTTCCTTCCTCCACATGAATTTAAGTATTACACAACATAATTCTTTATACATAAAACATTAAGTTAACCATTCATTCAAAATCTTTATTTTTTTATTTTTATTTATTTATTTTTTTTGCCAATCCATTAAATGTTTATACATTTCATACCTTATTCCACCTGGACCTGCAGCTGACTCTATATTTACTTGTACTAATACTTATCTAACTCATATAAGAAATCTTTTTCAACTCCTTATTCTATTTTCATGTTAACTTTTTTACTTTCCATGCTATTTTCACTACCTTTTTTCTTTAAACATTTCATGTACATATTCTACTACACTATTCATAATCTTTTCCTGAGTTCTTTCTACTTCTCCTTTTCCGTTTTTTTATTTCTGTCATTACACCACCATCTTCCTTTACTAATCTACTTAAGTAACTTGATATTTCACTTTTTCCTTGTAAAAATATCTTTACTTAAGTAACAATTCTTGATTACTTTCATTATTTCATTATGTTCTAAATCTTCTAATGAATCATTATATGCTGTTTTATATTTTTCTTTCTTTACATTTTTCAAGTAATATTACCACTGTTTTATATATATATATATATATATATATATATATATATATATATATATATTTTTATATGGTTACACTTTCTAATCTCGAAATACTGACATTTAGAATTTCAGTATCTCAAGACTATAAAGTGGAATTTTTAAAATAGCAAAAATGCATAATTGCGAACTTGAATATCTCGAATTTGCGGTTATGGCTTTACACTTTGTTATGTCTGGTGTTTTTTGTGGATGGTGTATGGTGTCATGTTTGGATGTAGGTGCAATTTAAGGTAAGTGTTTTGTAAGGGTTTTGGGTGTGAGTTTGAATGAATGTGAGTGCGTTTATAAGTTGTATGTGTGGGTTAGGGTAGGTAGGTGAAAGTGTGCAAGAGTTGTATGTGTTGGTGTTTGTATATGTGTGATGTGTGTGTCTGTGTGCAAGGGACTGTGGAATGTCTGGGTGTGAGTTTGCTGTCTTTTTCTGTTTGTGCGATCTCAGAGTTAGTATATTTAAGCAGGGTGTGTGTGGGGGGCACTGCTCCCACATGGGGGGTGCAGGGGGCCTTGCCCCCCTGCTTATATGTATTTTAGGTTTATTTGTTTGTGTTTTTCTGTTTGTGTGCATTTTGTTTGTTGTGGTGTGGGTTGGATGATGTATGTGTTGTGCGGTGTATGGTGTGTTTATGTGCATGATTTTTCACAGTTTTGGGGTTGCAGGATTTGGAATGTTCGACTTTATGGTCTTGAAATACTGAAATTCTACATTTTAGTATTTCGAGATTATAAAGTGAATCCGTATAGATATATATATATATATATATATATATATATATATATATATATATATATATATATCTTTCCATCACTGTATTATTAATCTCTTTCCTTTTTCATTCCATGCTTCCTCATTTATCCTTTTTATTCCTTTGCCTAATTTTATATATTCTTTGTTTTCCTTTATCTCTAGCCATATTGCAATATAATCAGAAAATCCTGTTTCAACTACATCCCCTTCTCCTATAACTAAACCTTTTGATAATATAAATAATCTATTTCAGTTTTATACATATCCCTTTTGTAAGTCTAGGAATTTTGGTCCCAAAGTTTTAACTTACCTCATCTTATAATATCTAGCATTTTTATATGATTTCTTTATAAAGTGTCCTGTTATTATAATATTCATGTTTATCACTGCATAGTCTAAAATCTGATGAAACAAATTTTCCCTTTCTTTACAATTAGTATAAGCATATAATGTTATAATTCTACATACTTGTTCTTTTCATTTAAATGTACAATGATTAATCTTCACATTTTTGCTAAAGTTACATCTAATATCGTTGCTGTATTTCTACAGAGTATGGCTAGTCCAGAATATCTTCCATTTCCTAAATTCCAGATGATCTTTCCTCACCATAGTTTGTCTGTTTGTAATCTTTCTTCATTTGTTAAAAATCTTGTCTTGTAATATAATTACATCTACTTCACATGTATTACACCAATCCGAAATCCCCATTCTTCTTTATGTATTCTTAATACTATTCACATTTACAGAAAGCACTCTAACTTTTTCATTTTCCCTTTTCTTTAGATTCATAATGTCATAAGATCATAGCTAATTACCAGGCTAGGTGTCTTAATGAGTCATTCTAAGCCAACCAATTTCCCTTCTAAAGGTGAGAATCAAACACTGTGCTTTGTATGTGTGAGTGAAACACCTTAACCATTATTCTACCCCAACCTTTATCTGTGTATCTTCTCTTTCATCCATTTCCTTTCTTTTTTCTTTTGTACTTGTTCATTTAAATTGTATTGTTCTGTCCTTTACCTTTTTGCCAATATAATTCTTTTTTTTTTCTTTTACTATCTCCCACTGTATACCTTAATTTATTTCACTGCCTTCTTCTATGTCTTCTTTATTATTTTTCTCACCTAATTTTTCTTCTATTTCTACCACTTCTAAAATGTCTTATCCTTGTTTATTTTCTTCACTTATTTTTTTTCTTTTTCCCTGCTCATTTTTACAATCCATAAATAAATGCCCAATTTCATTACACTTAGGACATTTCAATTCACATTTTTGTAATGTGATTCATTTCCCACAAATACAACATTTTCCATCATCATAGTTACTTATCAAATGTCCTTTTATTCCACATGATTTTTTCATATTCACCAAGAAAAGTTTTATTGAAAAAATAGTTTCAAATATAATGTCACAATGTGTCTCGTTGTTAATAAGAATAAATGCTCATACCACATGCTTTTACACCCAAGGAGGTATTAAATTGTCCCACACTTCATACCTGCCCATTTTTTTGTCTTTTTTACTTTGAATCCTTACCACATACTTCTGTTTTTCATTGCCTTCTGCCTTTTTCTTTTCTGCTACTCCCCTTTAGCCTTCTTTTACTTTTTCTGCATATGTTTTCTTTTTCATCTCACCAGTCTTCTTCAGGATTGTCTCTGCATCCTCCTTTTGTAGTTTTCTTCATAATGCCCCCCCCAAGAAAAATCGTCTTAATTTTCTGGATCACTCTGCATCACGATTTTTTAAGTAACTTATCCCACAACTCTCCTAACTGAAGAGTTATAATTGTACATCAATCAATTGCTGACTTTTCTCCATCAAACAGATTTATGTGAAACATCTACTCATAAGTCTGCATGCATTCTCAGATCTCAGTATTGGCTTTCTCCTACACTTTTCTCACCACTCCATTGTTTCCTTCTCTCTCCATCTGCTTCCCCATTTCTCAAGGTCACCTCTATGCATGAAACAGAGACAGGAAGTGCTCATGTGAAATGGGTCTCACTCAGAACAATGAAAATTAGGGGAAGTTCCCTGATGAACTGGCCAAATGTTTCCTTATCAGTGTAAGAATCATCTTGGGTCTCCCCCGAAAAGAGACCATTCACCTAACTAACCCAGTTAAAAAGTGTTAATAAATATAAATAATAAAATGAATAACTGAGTGGATGATTAAGCTAGGGTTGTAAGCACCAACATAGATCTCCACTATCACCCTAATGCCTGGATGCACTTCACACATTTTGCCAAAGATTCTGAGATTCCTTCCACAATCTGCCTTCTGATGGATTCTATCTATTCATACTAAACATATATGAGAAGCTGGAGCATTAGGAGGAAAAGCAGGGCAAGATCTTCATAATGTCATTTTTCTTGATACAAACAGTCCACTTCTTTTATGGTACTGGCATTGTTAGCAACACAGCATGAATTAGAGATGTGGAAGGAATCAGTATGGCTATGGAAACTTTCAGAATAGATGCTGGCCAACAGGCAGTAGAAAACATGAACATCAGACAGTTCATGATCCCTGTTCAGGAGACAACAATCTAATCCTTGAGGTCTTGACTGTCTGTCCCACTGTGGAAGCAGTTGGAGCCATCTGTCCCTCTATTTGGGTGTGTAGCTGGCCATCATGTTGGACATGTGGATTTGGACAGTAATTTCCAGAGGCTACACAATTATCTTCCATCCCCTCCTCTCACACACTCCCATTGCTATCTGTCCCACCTTGTCAAAAGAATGTGTCAAGAACAGAGATCTTAAAACTCATCAGCAAAAGAACAATCAAATGGGTCCTGCCTGACCAGAAAGGATCTGGTTATTACACTACTAAAACAGACAAGATAACTTAGGCCAATTTTCAGTCTATGTGGCCTAAATGAGATTATCCAGAAAAAGTTATTTCTGAATAGTTACAATGAGGTTTATCCTTCCTTGTCAGTAAGAAAATGATTTTAGGCTTGTAAGACACCTATCCAGATATCTGCAAACTGTGTAGTCCGAGATTCTCCATTCTTACTTTCTGAAGCACTAATCCTCATGGTGGTTACTCTTTACCTGACCCTTTATACAATTCTCTAGACTCTGAAAATAGAGTGGTCTCAGTTAACACATACCATTCCTCAACAGAGGAAGGTTTTATCAATAAATGTAAGATTCATTTGAAAAAAGGTCTCTATACTCTAAATGTTACTCTGAGAAACCCTTTCTAGACTCCCAGCCCTAGTCTGGGCCATCCCCATGGAGACGTCTGTCTTTTTGTGAGTGACAGGCCTTTTCAGAGGTATACAGTAAAATATACATGGTCACAAATGGAGGACAGTCCACATAACAGCATTCTGCAATCGGAGGTGGCCCTCCTCACTCTAAAGGAAGTTCAGGTCTCCCTTCCTCATGGGACAGAGGTCATTCACAATATTGCTGTAATTTGGTACAAAACCTAGTTGTGGAAAACACACTCTTATTCTCATTGTCAAGAATTCATGTGGGTATGGGAATGGTTTATATTAACAGGCAACTTTTTGGTAGATAGCCATATACTTGAGGAGGGAAGTTCTTTAGCTGACAAGCTCAGTTGTTGCTCACTAATGTCTCATTCAACTTTTATGCATCACAAAATGTCTTCCATTGCTGGTGGATGCCTTTCTGTAATCTCTCTACATCATGGACCAGTGACAAATACAGCATCTTTCCTCACCTCTCTATAGCTGCAATCAGACCAGGGATGCTCTCATCCAAAAATGGACACAGGACTCTTTCACACTACAATACATCTGAGAATATGCTCATAATCCAATGTTGCTATCCACAAACGTGGTTATATTGGATATGGATTCATCTAATGCAACAGTATATACACTGTAACACATTCAAAACCCTGTTGACTTACTTGTCTGTCAAACCTCACATGGCCCTTCACTCTGATTGTCTTACTACATGTTCACACCAGTTGTAGTAATGGACAGGGACTCTGTACTCACCTATAGTGGCCTGTAATAAACAGGTTATACAATAGAAGGAGGAAACTAGTTCAGAAAAAAAGCAAATCCCAAGAAGGAAAGACATCCCTGATCAGTATCAGTAAGAAACTAAAGTCACTCATGAAATCATTCAAGGCTAACTTCGAAAGAAAAATAGCCAAGGATTCAAAAGATAACCACAACTTCTTTAGCTATGTTAAGAATCTAAGTGGCAACTTGCAGATATGCACTGAACTAGTGCAAAATAGCACAAAATATACTGAACCTACTGATATTGCCAACATCCTGGCAGATAGATTCAGTGCAAACTTCACCCCCCCTCACCTCCAAAAGGGCCCACAACAATACCGGAAAAGTGTAGTGTCCCAAAAATCACAGACGCACAGGTGAAAACAGCCCTTTCAAAAGCCAAAAACACAGCATCAATGGGTCCAGATGGTGTCCCAGGCTGCATCTTGCACAAACTACAGTATGAACTAACCTCCCTCCTAAACGTGCTGCTCGACCTCAGCCTCTCCACAGGCTATGTGCCCATAGAATGGCGCACAGCAATGGTTATTCCTCTCCACAAAGGAGGGGCCACAACTGACCCTGGTAACTATCGCCCCATAAGCCTGACTAGCCTGGTCTGCAAGGCTATGGAACTCATCATCATGGAACTCATTAACAAAGGCATTGGGAACCTCCAAACACTTGACCCGATGCAGTTCGGCTTTGTTAAGGGCAGATCATGCTTCCTAAACCTGGTTGATTTCTTTGAGACAATCACCAAGGCCATAGATGAGGGAAAGGTGGTTCACACAGCCTACCTTGACCTCACCAAGGCTTTTGACACCATTCTCCACTCAGGTATTACAGAAAAACTCACCAGCCTGAACATAAACCCCTATGTCATGAGATGGGTTGCCAACTGGCTTACAGATAGAACTCGCACGGTAAGAATAGCGGGCTCCAGGTCCGACTCTAAACCAGTCACAAGTGGTGTCCTGCAAGGCTCAGTCCTGGGACCCCTACTGTTTGGCATATACTTCTCAGACGTACGGGCAAACACAGGAGGACTATGGCATCCACCAGCAATGGAAGACATTTTGTGATGCATAAAAGTTGAATGAGACATTAGTGAGCAACAACTGAGCTTGTCAGCTAAAGCACTTCCCTCCTCAAGGGAAAGGCAGTCCATACAGCCTACCTAGACCTGGCGAAGGCTTTTGATACAATACCTCACTCGGATATCATTGAAAAACTCATCAACTTAAATGTAAACCCATACATTACAAGATGGGTTGCAAACTGGCTGAGTGACAGAACCCACAGGGTCAGAGTTGCTGGCGCCATGTCAGACTCAAAGCCTGTCACAAGTGGTGTCCCACAGGGCTCAGTCCTGGGCCCACTCTTGTTTGGCATCTACTTTTCTGAAGTCCAAGCAAACACAGGAGGGTTATGGCTGACAAAGTTTGCAGATGACTGCAAACTGGGCGCCGTAGTTGAAAACACATCCGACACAGATATCCTTCAGAAGGGTCTCACAGAAACAGATAACTGGTGCCAGAGCCATGGCCTAAAGTTAAATGCCAAGAAATGCATAGTCATACCCTTCGGGAAAAATAAGGTTACCCTAGCTACCATATAGGTGGCAATCCCTGAACACAGAAGAAGTTATTAGGGACCTGGGAACCCAGGTTGACAGTAGCCTTTCATTCGACACTCATATTGCTAAAGTAGTTAGGAAGACCTTCTACATTGCCCACCTTATCATGAAGGGATTCACATCTAGATCAAGGGAAGTCATAGTCTCCCTATACTCATCACTCATCAGACCAATGATCGAGTACAATGCCCCATTCGGAATGTATCTGACCCGACACTTGCAGCAGCTGGAGAGGCCACAAAAGTTCCTCACCAAAAGGATAAAGGGTCTAAAAAATCTGTCTTATGCTGCCCGACTGAAAGAACTCCAGTTATATTCAGTTGCTTACCGCTTGCTCAGAGGTGACCTATGCCTGACATACAAGGCCATGTCAAACCCAGATTTGATGAACATGCTTCATCTCAAAAATCTAGATCCCTCAGAGCCAGGAGACTTAAACCTCGACACGGTTATTAATAGGACGTGCTGGAGGGATAGATTCATCACCCAAAGTCTCCTTATGCTGTGGAACAAAATCCCCGTTTATGTGAGGCAGAGCACCTCGCTGGCCTTGTTCAAGAGGAATCTTGACCAATGGATGGGAGATCGCAGATACACCCCAGGGGTTACCTCAGTGTCACTGCTCGACAGAGGCACAGCAAAATAATGGGCATAGTTTCTCCAAACTAAAGGGGTGGCGTAAGCCACAAAACTATGGGCTAGGCTTATAAATGCCCTCGGGCAGATAACCTAGTATGAACCTATGAACCTATGAACCTATGAACCTATAACCAAGTTTGCCGATGACTGCAAACTGAGAGCCATAATTGACTCTCTGGCTGACAAGGACATCCTCAAAAAGGGCCTTACTGAGACGGACACCTGGTGTCAAAGTCATGGCCTCAAGGTAAATGCCAAAAAATGCATAGTCATCCTGTTTGGGAAAAACAAAACACCCATGAATTACCACATAGGTGGCAGCCCCCTTAATACAGAAGAGGTAATAAGAGATCTGGGGACCCAGGTAGATAGTAATCTCTCCTTTGACAATCATATTGCCAAAGTAGTTAGGAAATCCTTCTATGTGGCCCATCTAATTAATAAAGGGTTCACATCTAGAAATAAAGAGGTTATAGTGCCTCTCTACTCATCACTCATTAGACCCATCATAGAGTACAATGCCCCATTTGGAATGTACTTCACAAGACCCTTCCAACAGCTGGAAAGACCACAGAAGTACCTCGCCAAGAGGATTACTGGCCTCAAACATATGTCCTATGCAGCCCAACTGAAAAAACTCCGGCTGTACTCAGTGGCATATCGCTTACTCAGAGGTGATCTCTGCCTGACTTACAAAGCCATGTCCAACTTAGAATTGATGGACATGCTCCACCTAAAGAAATCCAAGTCACTATGAGCTACGCGCTCTAGTGAGCTAAACCTCAACACAACAATAAATAGAACATGCTGGAGGGATAGATTCCTGTCACAGAGACTCCCCATGCTTTGGAACAAAATTCCAAATTACATCAGGCAGAGCCTCTCATTAACACTCTTCAAGAGAAACCTTGACAAGTGAATGGGTAACAGAAAATACATCCCTTGGATCACGTCTTTGGCTCTCCTTGACCGAGGATCAGTTAATTAATCAATGGGGTGGTGAAAGCCGACACACTCTGGCTTGGCTTATAAATGCCCTCGGGCAGATAGCCTAGTACCTACCTATGAACCTATTCCTCACTTCTAGGCAGATACCCAATACTATTAGAAAACAGACAAGACTAAATGCACACATTGTGCCAAGTAGACAACCTCAAAAGGGCTATACCCCTTTATTGCTCCAGTGCTTGCAGTTTTAGATTACTTTTCTCAAATTACTTTTGATACAGACATAAGAAAATCTTTTGTGAAGGTCCACTCTGTTGCCATATCTTAACACTTTCAAAGCTCCAATATTTCTTATCCGATTCCTTTAATAGAAAGTTTACAAAGCTTTCTTGTGAGACTCTTTCGATATTTAGTTTTCTGCTTTGGGCCATGAGCCATGCCCCTCCCTGGGATTTATATTTCATTTTTGAAATAACCTTTCTTCCTTTTGATGCTAAAGTTAATTACAAGTATCTGCCTTAAAATGCTCTCTTTCCATCTGTTGTTACTTCTACTCTAAGAATTTCTAAAATACAAGCCCTATATAAATGGTGTTCCATGAGGACAGAGTGCAGTTTAATCCTCAATCTTACTTAATGTAGCCATGGACACAAACCTTTATCAGTCTCTCCATTTTCCTGAATTCTTTTGTGGCTACTTAAACAGAAGTGAATATCTGAGATTTTAAATGGATGTCCAAAGATAGATCAGATTTTATGTGACTAAAATTGAATCAGCCAGGAAAGAGTCATACCTCTTTGTATTATAGTCTAATAAAATAGGTTCCAAAGTTACAAAGGTTAATTTATCCAAGTGGATTGTGAGACTATATCAACTTCTGTTTTGAGAAACAAAAAGATGCAGGCATCTGTGCTTACAGCACATTAGAGCTACAGCAGTGTTAACTTCTCAGGCATTTTTTGAGAATGTACCCTTAGATGATTGTGGTCACGTGGGTTTTCTCCTGGTGCTCTGGTTTCCTCCCAAATCCCAAAGATATACTGTAGATGGATTGGGGACTATAAATTGGCCCTATGCATGCGTGCATGTGTGTGTCTTCTGTGGAAGGTTGGGCACCGGGCTGGCAACTCGACACCATAAAAACTCTACTGCCAATCATGAGCGGACAGGTGATCAGCTGTGGTTACCCCTAACCAGGAAAAGCCAAAAGAAGAAGAAGAAGATGATATCTGCAGCTGTTAGATACGCTTCACTAAGAAATTCTGCAAAACATTGTTATATTTTGGATGTCATTTCCAGGATTAGGTCTTCATTCAGAGTTATAGTGATCACAAATATGTTCCCACGAAGACCATCCCTGTCATGTTGGTTGTTGAGGATATCTGTTCTCAAATCAGATGTAAAAGTTATTTACTTACGATAATGATAGATCTGGATGAGCAGGTCCATCAGCAGCAGGAAAACCCACCATCTATCCCCCTGCCTCATGAGTGACATGGCCTGGGCAATTATTTGTCATAATGTCTTTCAAGTGGCACAAATGAGATCTTGGAAGTAAACTGATTGGTACAGCATTGTGGAGAAAGGGATGGCTTCTAGTCTGGGAAAACTGTAGATGTTGATCTGACTGAATGCCTGCAGTTTCAGTCCTTTTGGTTGATAAAGATGGACCTATTCATCCACCTCTGTCATTATGATAATTATATAGATTTTATTCCCACCTTGTTTGCTGCTCTACCTGTCAACAGCTATGGTGCTTAACTGAACAGATATGCCTTCCTGAAATAGGAAGCCTTGAAATGATAATAACTTCAACAGAACTGCTATTTCTTGTATATTTTGTTCAGGTGGGACACATTAGATGACCATGCACCCCAAACCTCTATTTGGTAATGGCACTACCACCATAGCGCAGGTGTATCCGTGGTGAGCAATGGCTGGAGTCTGTAAATGGAAAGGACCTCGGTACTAAAGATTAGTAGTATCCAGATGTAAGTGAAGCTGTGAATAACAGGCTCTGGAGATAGCTGAAAATGAAACAAGATCAATTTTTTTAGACCTCTAAACCTTGGGACCATAAAAACTAAAACTGGCATTAGGCCTAAGGCTCTGAGAAAAGCTTTTTTGGTACCAAATGAACTGTGTAAATTGAATCAACTATTTTTTTTTTACTACAGTTGCAGAGTTCTATTCTGGAGAAAGAATGTGCAACAAAGCTTGATGTCTGAGTAGCACAGAAAGAAAGACTGAATCTGAAGCAAATCTGACTTTACAAGATTCACTGTGTTTCCTAGGTAGATGAACAGTTTGAGAACAGATTCTTAAATGTTCTTTAGATCCACTGAAAGGGTAGCAAGGAGCCAGTCTGTGAGGTGTAGGAACATGCTGATTCCTTGCAGCCTCTGGTGAGCTACTATGAACATACACTTACTTTGGGTACAGAGATGAGAGTAAAATGCAGAGTTCTGAATTTGTTATGACTATCCCTAGCCTGAGAGAACATATAGTGTGTGGACATTTGGCGATTTTGATGAAGAGTATGTGTTTTGGATGTTCAGAGAGCACATCTGTGATTGACATAAAAGAAAAGACTACACCATGAGCATTGAAAACAGTTTTCTTTTGAGGTGAAGGCTTAAACCTCAGAGATTTAGTGTGAGTCTGAAGCTATTTGTCTTCCTTAGAACCAAAACTAATACAAATTAAATCCTAAGAATTTTTTGCTAGTGGCACCTCTTGTATAGCTGTTTAGAACCTAAGAGACTTAAATATTCTTTCCTTGCAGCTTGCTTTTTATTATGGAGAGGAATATCTGGCAAGGTTAATCATGGTGTCTGTGAAGGAAGTGGGAAAGAAATTGTATATTCTGTAAATATTATTTCCCTGTCCCAAATGACCATGATTATCTTTTTCCAAGTCATTAGGTGCAAGAAAAAAATGACTCACCCAACTGTCTCCAGAGTGGGGCACTTGGGAAAGAAATCAGCATACTGCTGTCTTCCCAAGACTGATCACAGCCTCATGGATATCATTGAAACCTGGACCATTGGTTGTACGAACCAGCTGAAACCAGACTGAAGTGACTATTTCTACTCAGGATTCTCTGTTAGCTGGTACTGTTTTTGCTTTCTATTATGCTTGAACCACACGTGACATTGTAGTTTTTCTATGTTCAGGTAAAGAACACTGTGGGTGGTAGAATTTGACTCCAACACTAATGAGCATCTTATACTGTTTTTTTCTGGATTTCCGACATGGAGAAAAGTGAAGTGTTTTCAAAAAATTTGGTAACATACGGTCAGAATTGCCTAAGTAAAGTAATGCTAGATTCTGTTGCTTGAGGACTGTCTCCTGTCTTGTTTTGCAGACCATGGATCATGAACTTGCTCGTGTTGCAACAGGTAGGAGGTCTTCATCTTTAACTTTTCATTCAGATACCCATCCAGTAACCCTTCCACTGACTGGTGCATTTTAGCTGCTAAGTCATTTTCTGTGTTAAATATTTCATCATCTATATAGATAAAGTACTGATTGTGAACACACACACACACACACACACACACACACACACACACACACACCACATATCTGTCTGCTGCTCTAGACTCTTTGTTTGGGGGGAGACAATCGGATTGCACAGACCTGGAGCATTTTATTTTAAGGGATGCTGCCAGAATAATGATATTCAACTTATGTGTCTATGTCCAAATAACATAGCCCCTGCATGAATACAAAGCAAAGTTGGACTTGAGCTGCAATATCCAGGTTCTTCCTTGTTAACCTGGAGACATCCTTTGATGGAGACTCTAAGTCTTGGTATGTTTAGCTTCTCTGCGACTTTTTTTTAGTTCTTTTAGACCGAGGCTTGTTTTTTGAGGAACATAACACCATCTTAAAAGCAGGAAAACATCAGGGGTGAGAATAGTGGTGGCCTAGTAAGGTTGCAGATGAGAAAGTTTCCTGACAGGTGTAAATTACCTATTTGTATGTTCCACTGGTAAAATGCTTGATGTTAACACTATGATAAATGATGCCAGCAGCAGTGACATTATGACAGAGGATTAAATATAGAAATCAAATCCCTGGTGCCAGAAACCTCAACACTAGACTTGAAGCAATACCAGAAAGGGCCAACATCAAATAAAAATGTTTGCAATGATAGCACTCGTATTGGTTAGGAGAGCACATGCAAACATGGCATCAGATAAGGCTGTCACTGAAGCTAGCACCAGTGGCATATTGGGATAAAGCTTGGCTATGGCCCAGGTGAAGTGAGTTAGATTAGTAGCTTGGGCACTTTGAGGCATTGATGGGGGATGGTTTGTTCATCAGGGAGGAGAGTGGAATAGAGTCATCTATGTACTGCTTAGGGCCATTTTGAAGGAGAGACTGGGATACAAGTATGCAGCCTAGAGGCAGGCATTAGGCCCAAAGAGGCATTGATGGGAAATAGTATTCATATTTTGTGTGCATTTGCAGTGACATAAATTATTCGTTCCCCCACTCTGGGAGTAGGTTGAGGCCATTCATATGTCCCTGTTGTCAGTATGCCAAATCATACATGGATACAAATCATCCAATGACTCTGATGAAGCCAAACCATTAATGAAAGTGCTTAGTTGTTGGATTAGTGAGTGTACTGAATAAAGCGTGTGACAAGTTTTATCCATTAGATCTCTTCAATTAATTAAGGCATGAGTAAAAGCAATACACTCTCCCCTATATAGAATTCATCCCTGACTTACTAGTCATACATGAGAAATATTAAATTAAAAATACTGTTGATGAAGATGTTCATATAAAATGTAATATATAAAAACATGTATAACAAAAATGTAAATAATTATTGAACTATTAAATGCACTGTTATAAAAAGCTAGAGGTAAAATTAATTTAGACCTCTATAATATAATCTTAATATTCCTGTTGTCTATATAGTGGAGAGTGTATTGCTTTTACTTATGCCTTAATTAATTGAAGAGATCTAATGGATAAAACATGACACATGATGTATTTTACAAGATATTTAAAGAGTGTTTTTAATGTGTTTTGTTATCTAAAGAAGTCCAGCCACTGTGCTGGATGAAAAGCGCTTAAGGAAATTTGTTTTATTAAATAGAGTTCTGTGGTCTTCTGGTTATTGGCTGCTATTTTGTTCTTTATTTCTTTTGGTGAATTTTTTTACTGAGTAGTTATTGTATCCCCACTAACTCAATTCAAAAAAAGTCTCAGACAACATTTTAAGACACACTGGTTATGTCCATGTTCTAATCCTGACTAGCTCCTTTCTATAATTGTGTGCCAAACAGTACTTTATACTACTTACAAGCTGTGACATAATTGTTAGTTTAGATACTTACATAAGTTTAATAATGATTGAATGTATAACTTGCTTGACTGAACAGAACCTGTAAACTGTATGCAACATGTATTGATATTATGATTTTTCCTGTATTATTTTTTCTGTATGTTGTGTTTGGAGCTTTTCTCCCCAGGCCTCCACTGAAAATGGACATGTATCCAGTTGGACTATCCTGATCAACAAATGTAAAATAAATAAATAAAATAAAATAAATAAATAAATAAAATAAATAAATTAAGCACCTTGCTGTCATAAAAATATCAACGCTTCTAGATATCACGTACTCTTACCTTTCCTATTTATACAAAGTAACCCTGTTATAAATAATATGTCTAGAAACTCTGCAGCAACACCTTGGCACTATGACCCCTGACTTTAATTTCTACATTGAGTTCTGACAACTATGTGAAACTACAATAGAGAACCTTAATGTTAAAGAAATGACTAGATAATGAGCTAATTCTGTCTCTTCCGTCACCTCAGGGCGCAATGTCCCCTTACTGCAGATAGCAGTAAAATACAAGCCAAACGTCCCTCTCAATTTGACACAACACACATAGCAGAATTCATAGAAATTAGAACTGTGTTCATCAACAGACGGCTACAAACCTCTGGTTGCAAGATCTGGGCAAAGCCAAAAGAATGGAAGAGGGAGTGAAAAAAAACCCAAATAGGGACCGCATAAAAATCTTGCTACCCCAAAGCAAGAAAGCCAAAACAGCCGTACACTTAAGTGACCCTCCCCCCTGTGTGACCTCAACCAGGGCCGAGACATGAGTGGGACTTGTTAAGAGGACTGATTTGTGTCCCAGAGATTCCTCCATCTCTGGAACATGTGCCCCCTCCATCAGAACACCTCATTATCTTCTCTCAAGCATAACCTAGTTAACTGGAAGAAAACTGAAAATACATCCCTCGGGTTCCACCTGTGTCCCTGCTGGACAGGGCTTGGATTGCTGTGTTGTCTAGACCTGGGCTAAACTCTTGGCTAGGCCTATAAAGGTCTCAGAACCAATAGCCTAGTAACTTCCCATGATCGTATGTTATGTACTTCCTGAAATGAAAAGACTTCATTGTCAGTGACTTAATTCTGCAAGGATTTACCACAACCAGTAATCTGACTTGTCTAACCCTGGGCTCACTAAAATGAAGAACAAAGGTTAAAACTAACAGTGAAAACACTGAGCCCCATCAAAAGCCAGATAGCAAGAATAAAAGGGGCTCTGTAAAAGCATGCTTTCATCTTCCCTGCAGCTAACAAGGGATTATATCCCCAAAGTGCCTGAAGATGAAAAGAACTGACCTGTGAGAGTAACTAACCACAAGTCCCATACTGGACACAGTGACAGTAACCTGTGCCACAAAACCAAATAGTTGTTCATTCAGGCAGCGCTGTTTACAAAAGCTTATAAGTTTCTGCCTGTCCTTAGACAAATTATTACGAATTTCAATATCTATGCCAAGGTAAATGATAGTAATGTGTAAACAACCATTTGTGAAATCTTCCTTTTGTCCCCTCCACCAATGCTGGGCTCAGTTAACCACCATGGACCACTTTAGCACATTATTATAGAACCCAGCCACACCACTAGCATTCACAATTTATCGGCAGTACTTAATCTCAACTTAAGCTCTAGTTAAGTATGATGGTTTTACCGTCAAATGCCATGAACAAGGATTGGGAGGGGAGTATCGTGTTTTGTAAGCAATATTTCCACATCCAGCTTTCAACATGTCCAAAAACCGACCATGAAACAAATTGACTAGTTTGTGAGTGCATCACCTGGCAGATTCTTAACCTTAAACAGACTTCCAATCTACTATCCTCCTCATGCAAGTCAAGATTCTGAAGATGTCAAACTGATCCACAAGTACCTAAACAGCCAGAATGTATTAACTCCTAGACCTATATCTCTATTAGAAAGCAACTTTCTGTTCTGTCTAAACAGCTAGTAGACCAGCGTACCGCTGCAAACCTTAGTACTGGTAAACAGTACTCTATCCTAGTTTTGCTTCAGGTACTAAATTAGCTCTTGGGGGGGACAAAAAAAACCCCAATAATATAATAAGCTGTCTACTACTTACTGACCACCGTAATGCATTTAATCTCTTCTGAAACAGGTTCTTGCACTATGAGGAGGATAAACTCTTATCTGCTACCTATCATGAACCTGAAAACCCAGCAATAACATTTACATGAGGACTGCCCATTCAGCCTTCAGCTGCAAGAAAATTCCCTTGACTTGTCTGTGTTACGTATAAAGCTGACTCTTAACCTAAAAAAATCTTTAAGTCAATTCTTGCAATTGTAGAATGGTCATCTGCCCAAAATACTAACACCTCAACAACCCTGATCACTGTCACTATGCATGTGTGGCAATGGCAGTCACACCGACTTGCTCAAAGCCCGCAAAACCATTGCAGCTTCACTGAGGAAATACATCAAACCATCACAAACCAACACAGCCAGAGTGACAGACTGCTCCCACCTCAACATTCCCCACTCAGTGCCGCCTCATGAAAACCCTCTCTGTAATAGCACCAATCCCCTTTCAGCCACAGGAAAAAAAATCATTTACTTTAAAGAAGTACTTCAGTACTTGCAACAGAGGCTACTTGATTGGTGAGATAAACATTGAACCTCTCACCATAAATCAACCAGTGCCCTGTGCTTCAGGAAGCTGTTCAATGGCTGATTCCCCTTTGGAAACAGCCCAGCAACTACCGAAGAAATAATCTGAAGTGGGACAAGGTCCATTCACTTTTGTCTGCCAATTGGAGAAGGTTGATTAATGGAGCTAACCCCAGCTGGGTTTATAAAGAATGGACCCCAGTTATAATGTAGAATGCTGGTAAATGGTAAACAAGTCTTCAGGTGTGTTAACACCAAGATAAAATGCAGCAACACCACCAGTAGAGCCCTCCAAACTTACCCCCTCACAACTTATCAGTCATCTAGTAAGTAAATAATAACCTCCAAATGGCCCAACATTGACTTATTCCTGACAGAACCTCCGGTAGTTAGAAAAAGTTTTTTTTTTTTTTAATTACCAGCCACAGAAACATGCAAACCACAACCACCGCTCAAGTGCCCAATGTGCCAACTGCAACAAAGCACCCATTAACGAAGGTAGATTGCCTACCACAAAGAGCCTCAAATGTCCTGCTGCCAACTGTAACAAATGCTGAGCAAACTGACAGTTCTGCCTGCGACAACACAAGCAAGTTCACTCCAAAATGTGATTACTTACCTAGCTATACTTGCCTAAATCCTTTAAGCCCCTCTCCACTCTTACCTCATTTCCTACCAATTATCCCTAACTCCATTTAATGCTTTCACCTCCCCAACCCACTTAACTCCCATGAAATATATCAATCTAGCCTCTCTTGAAGATGTCCTGGGACAACTTTGTTTGTTGCCAAACCTCATTTACCAGATTTAAACCCCTACCTGTGACACTAGGCTCTCTACAGAACTCTGTATTGACTGTGTATGCCACAGAAGATAGCAACAGAGGCAGTCACAAATAACTGAAATCAATGTGTGAAGTAAAAAGGAGTTATTATAGTTTAAACAATCTGATTTAGTCAGAATGTTGAAAAGGAGCTACGCATGTTAGTGTCCACACAGCAGTGAGCAGTACAATATCAGTGTTTTCTGCTATGAAAGCAGTTTTCATCCTGTAGTACACACACTGTCCCACAATTGAACCACATTCTATCTATGTAGGTATGCTGTACAAGCCAGTACTCATTGCATGTGCCCCTGGCGCACACAGCATGACATGTTCATATGAACTATTTTACTGCCATGCAATCACAACATGTGATTATATATTGTTGTCCAACATGAAAATGAATATGAATAACTAGATAAAATTTGTTGTGTGAAACATCACTATATTCATATAATGTTGTCCTTTTTCTGGAATTGAACAACAGGCTATGTAAGTCTAATCACTAATGCCATGTGGATGAACCATAAGTGTCATACTGAAAGTCTTAACACAGTTGTGACACTCCACCTATGCTAAGTCTTTACATCAGATGATTGTGTCACAAGCAATCTCTTTGAGATAAAAGGGATAGGGGAAGCCTCTCCCACTATAAATGTACCCATTATAACTGTGCTATATGCCATCCATGCATTACAGTATAAAACCACAGAATGCCAGTTGAGCCCCTGAGCATTTGAATACAGAAAAAACATGAAATTGTAGGGCTTGAATGCATCACAGTAAAAGTGTCACTATAATTGTGAGATGTGTCAGTATTTCAAGGCATTATATCATATTATTGCTGCAAGGGATATGTGTGCCAGCAGTTGCTATAGTAAAGTGTACTGTGCTTATTTTGTCATTTTTGTATTGATTATTTTTGCCATTAATGTATTGTATTGATTTTTGTAAACATTGTAACTTCTTTGTTGTTATTGTGCATTGGAGCTTTTTTCTCTGGGCCTCCACTGAAAATGGGCTTATTTTAGACTAGTGGACCTTCCTGGTAAACAAATGCCAATAAATAAATACATAAATAAATAAATAAATAAGGCAACAACATACAGAATGGTGTCTCATTCTCTCATGCCAGAATTCTTACTACAAATGATATGTAAGGGAAAATGTAATCACGTCATCATTATTCTGAATAAAAGCATTGTTATGTGAGAAAGTATCATAGCATTTTGCAAGAGGAATCAACATCTATGAGTACACATAGCAAATATATGTTTGACAACAGTGTTAGCAACATGTACAGTCACAGTAAGACTGACACAACATAGTCTAAACAGTAATGGCTGGATTTAAACTAAATACCTAAGATTACAAGTTAGAGAATAGTGCCTGAATTGCAAGCACCACGTGATATGTTGTGTTAACTGTGACAGTGCCCTGTTAAATGGATAACATCGCCATTGTTTATTGGCTGAATGTTTATGCTAAAAAGTGGATGAAGGGCAAAGTAACATAGGGCTACACATCATAATGCAATGGAAAGACACACTCACAGCTGGACTCAAATCTCTGACCTATGTAGGTACATATTCTACAAAGCACAGTATCAAAGTCACACGCGACAGGAGAAGTCCCAATACAACTGTGAGATACAGCAGTTATGTAATGATGATGCAATCACTGTGTTGCCAACAATGTATTTTCCCTGGGATTAATTTGTTAGCATCCCCAGGGGATGCTAGAATTTATTACTTTAATACTGTCCACTACAAATACATAAATGGAAATGTACACAACTGTGATTGTGAGGTAGCCAACCGCATATGAAAATAATCACAGTCACACTATTTAAGCAAGAATGAACTTGAATCACCTACCTGTCTAGTTACACAATCTATAGGACACAGTAACAGCAGGCAGGATGACAGCAGATTTCTTGTTGAAAAGTTGATTAAACAGACATAGCTAAGCACATCAGTGAGAAGAGCTCCAGAGAAATGTGGCCGAAGACAAAGACTCACAAGTGTGTAACTCCATTTACCCTCAGTTGCAGTTGTTGCCTGGCACCGGATATTGCACAGATACATACGTGGAAGATTAGAAGGGGGGAGATACATACACAGGGTGAGATGGAGGCAGGAACAAAGTTGATTATGACAGAAGTAGAATAATAATGCCTCATAATAATATGCAGCCAACAGATGCACAAAATAGTGTACCAAAAACAGTCAGTAACACTTAGTTAATGTGTGGATTAGAACCATACCTCTCAATCTCTTAGAGGAAGAAATCTGGATGAAGCCCAACAAAATAGGGGGACAAAGGACATATTTTAAATATTGCTCTTAGAAAGTTGCTAGAGTAACTGGGTTTGCTTTAACATACATTTTGTGAAGGATTTGAAGTCTGAAACTCAAATGTATGTCATTATTTAGCTACTTCAATCCTCAGATCATCCCAGTAATTTACAAGAAAACCACAAATTTTATGAGGAACAGACCAAAAATATAAGCCACAAATCTGGGCATTCTGCAAAAATCTGAACAGTTGAGAGGTATGAAGAACTCTTGAAAGTAGTCAAAAATCTATCTATCCATGTGAGCATTAGCTCTTCATGCCACAAAGGAATTACTGCTTTGCACAATTTAAATACAATTTAAGGAGAGTGACAACTTACTGAAGCAAAACTGGTGAACAGAGGGAGAAAGAGAGACGTATGGAGAGAGGAATAGCAACAATATTTCTGGTGGGACATGTAGGACCATCATTATTTAAGCTGTCATGCTCTGCACAATAAAGTGATTGCTACAGGGAGAAATAAGGGGTAACAGAGTGCAATCAACACTGACATATAAGCAGAATAAGATTGGACTACTAAGTCTCTCTGTTGGGGCTGCAGTGTTCTGTGAATGATGTCATGTTGCACTGTACAAATAGTATGTTAATAAAATGTTTTAAATGCTGAGAAATACAGAAATTTGCAGTTAACTCTAAGAGAGGAATACAAAATGTCAGGAAATAATAATTTCCCCCTACAGGTATAATCAAACCCATGACAGTATGCAAAAACATCAGTCTAAAAACGGGAAATATCTCAATACTCAACATAGGAACATTTAATGCATTATATCCAGTAGCCTAAGAACTGTGACAGTAACTGTTTCACAGTACTGTCTTTATCTGCGTTTACTCTGTATTCCCATAGCACAGTGGATTTAAGCACATTTCCATGAAAATAACTGGATTACTGCAAGCTTTTGCCATTGGAAGTTAAACAGCATTCATCATCACTCAGCTCTGCTGTGCTATGCCACCCTCTGCAAAAATGCTGAGGACAAAATGTAAAGTCTTTTCCATGGGCCATTTCTGGCTATGTTTGCTGTATGAGATTCTATTTTTGATCATATTAAACATGTGAAAAAGAGTTTGATAGGAGAGTGGTGAAAACAGGGGTGTCAAGCAGAAGGTAAGACACAGGGGTAAGAATACAAGAATTTTCAGGAGGGTGGTGGGAGGGCACCACAGCTATCCACTGCTTCAGAATGTAAATGTTGATTTGTACAAAGAATTTCATGCCTTTGGAGAGTCGGCACACCAGGGATGAATGACAATAACAGAATAATGTTGTATAGCCAATTGTTAATAACACACCTAGGTGAAGTGGTGAGCTATGTATGTGGTATAATTTTTTTGTGTGACAGTTGACTATTTTCTGTATTTTTCTATAAGAAGAGGAATGCTGGAGCAGGAGCTTAAGAATGTCAGGGTCATGTTGGCAGGGTAGGTTGGGAAGCAGACAGACAGAACATTCAAGACAGACAATAATGGTGATGGACACAAAAGGTTGGGTGACTGGTGATAGGTATGGGACATTGGAGGTTCATTCACATCTAGTTTGATAACAGTGAGAATTTAGTCCTCACCCTCAGAACTATCAACACTGTTTCCTGAATTAGCTGCCTGGGTCAGTAGCAGAGATGGCATCATTTTGCAATGTGATGTAGGACCATTTCAACCCTTCTGATTCAGGCACCAAAGCCCCTCTCCATAATATACTCCACCAGCCCTATCAGCTCCTGCCGGGAGACAAAATTACCACCTCGACTCATACTGCTTCCAGAGGGTACCACTATACCAGCAGCCAGGGCACAGCTACCTGATGCAGATGGAGCAGGTGGGGCAGGGGTTGTGAAGGCAATGCTGACATGTTCTGAACCTGAAGTGCTGCATTTCTGTGCTGTCATCTGTCAAGGTATGGCAGACAGAGCTGCACTGGTCTGTCTCTCTCTCTCTGTGCTGGTGGTCATTTTGTTTTCAGAAGCAAAGTATGCAAACAGCAGAATATTAAGAAATTATAAAAATCATAAAAATAAATAACTAAATAACTAAATAAATAAAAACAGAGATAGGGTAGAGAAGGTACAAAAAACAGAGAATTAGACCTATGGCATGTTACATTAATTTATTGTTTCAATAAACTTTTTTTTTAATACATAATAAATATATAAAGATTGACTATAGTACACCTTTGGCACATCCATATATGACGTGCCATAAAATAAACAAATCTCACTCTATGATATAAGAAATAGTGACCTTCATTTCTCTATGTCATATAGAATATATGCATTCACATGTAATACCTGTAATTACCATAACCGAACTGTTGCTAACATTCATTACTGCTGTTAATTGTTTTGAAATATTATACTGTAATAAAACCTAATTGCTGCTTCTGGATATTGCATTCTCATTGCTTAATGCAAGTAGCAAGACCTATTAGAGAAGGCATGCATGCTTGATGTCAAGCTTGAGGTATGCCTGGTCAAAATGCTAGGGAGTAAGGGAATTAAAAATACTTTTCTAACTTGCATTTGGACCTGAGGTATACTTATGTTGTGCCAAGAGAGTGCCTTGTGGTTTGTTACTATCTCCAATACAGTTGTACAGTACAAAAAAGAAAATATATGTATGTAAGTTGCTGTGTCTTTCGGATTTTCCTGGTTAGGGGTCGCCACAGCAGAACTCCAGTCCACTAATGATTGGCAGTTGATTTTTTACGTGCCAAGTTACCAGCCCTGATGCACAACCTTCAACGAAGGTACGCCCATTCACGCATGTCTCCACGCAGAAGACACTCTAGCTGAGAATCGAATCGGACAGAGTCAGTACAGTTTATATATATATATATATATATATATATATATATATATATATATATATGTATGGGTCAAGACATTTCACTGAATGCACATTTCACTGAAACTCAAATGACTGAACACAGATCACTGAAAGCACAATTCACTGAAAACTCAATTCACTGAAACGCATTTCCCTGAAAGTTATATATGGCCTTTTCCCCCACTGTAGAGCGACCCTGGAGTTAGTATATATAGTAAGGGGGGGTGTGGGGGCATAACCCCCCACATATTTTAAGTATATATTATGTTCGGAAAAGAGTAATATATTGGAATTGCAAGAATCCATGTATATAGTTCAAAATATTTAAAATATGTGGGGAGCTACACCCCCCACACCCCCTTCAGTGAAATGAGCTTTCAGTGAAAAGTGCACACTAATTTGAAACGTGCATTCAGTGAAATGTTCTGGACCTATATATATATATATATATATATATATATATATATATATATATACACACACACACACACACACACACACACACATTATATATGTATCCCTTCTAAACCTCAAAAGCTTATATAATCGAACTTCATTTTCAAGAGACACAAATCACAAAACCTTAAATACCTGAACGGTGAATTTTTCCCAGGACAAGTAAAGACTTGCCCAACATGCCCTTTTCTCTACTCTAGTGCAATCCCAAAGTTGATATATATAGTTGGGGGGGTGGGGTCTGCAGCCACCCACATTGTGGGATGTGGTGGGCATAGCCTTCCACCTAAGTGGGTTTTATTTACACTGGTGTATGAGCAACTTTTACTTACCTTGGGAAAAATTTGCCATTTAGGTATTTAAACTTTTGCGATTTTCATCTCGCGAAAATGAATATTCCATATATATCTATGAAGGAATATGGAATAACTGTGCTGTCTGGCTAGATAATTAATGCCATATCATACATAGGTTACGGATCAGTCTACAATTCAGGGGTACTTGCAGTGCTAAATTCAGCCTCCCATTTACTTAGGAGGTCCTGCTTGCATTTTTTCACATCACCATAGTGGAGATGATATTATTTCCCAATGTATGGAATGTCAGTTGCAATGGAGACAGCCTTGGCCAAGCTATTCCAAGCCTCATCCTTATGTTGAAACCTGGTATAATTTCCCTGCAACAGCCTATGGCTGTAGCACTTCAAAAGGAGTGTTACAAAAATCCTAGACTCCTCATTACCCCATCTTTGTGTTATAAATTTAGCACCATTCTGTCCATTTCCAGTCATGTCTGCAGAAGTCAAGCTAACAATCTATGACTGAACTTGGAGGCCACTTCAGATTTTGCATGTAACAGGTTGTGTGCAAGGACGAACAGCTTTGCAAACTGCATTTGCACAATTATATGCATATGGATTCCTTAGCATATACATTGGCTGTGCTTACATGAAATAGCACTAAAGGTGTGAAACATGGCAGTGGGTGTGATGCCTCTGCACTGGCCCAGTAAGCAAGGAGCCTCAATTCTCACGACTAGCACCAGTGAGGGACGTACACATTGGGAGGTTGACAAGTACACGCACAGTAAAGTACAATTTCTCTTAAGAGCACACATAGATCACAGTCAGTCTGGGGCTGGTTTCTCCCTCTTTCTCCAGATCCCCAATAAGACTCCCCACTGTCACAGCTATAGGGTTAATATCTCAGCTGAGGGGTCAAGCCAAGACCTCCAGCACCCACTCTGTCCAACCAGTGCTTTGTGTCCCTACCCAAGTAGCTGAAATACACATTTTGAGATATGATTTATATACAAACACACAGACATTCCTGGGGAAGGCCGGTACAGGTTTACTAGCTATGCTTCCTTCTGCCCAGACTATAAGGTAGTTATCACTGCCACCAACCCCTACTTATCAGCTACTATAAGGCCCTTACAAAGGGTGACCAATCCTACTGTGTAATGTTACTATTATCCAAATGATTGTCTGACCAAAAGCAAGGCTAGTTAGGGATGGCCTGTACAGTGTCACCAAATAAATATATCTGTACTCTAACAGCTTAAATATGTCTCACAAATATCACCCACAAAGATAGGTTAAAATATATTTAATAATAAATAATAAAAGAACAAGACAATACTCAAACAACACAGTAACTACAGAGTTCAGAATCACAGGAAATATTTTAAAACAACACTGCAGGACAGTCTCAAATAAATACAGAAAACATCTAAAGTAATCTTTACTATATTCCTGTCTATCTCTAAGACAAATACTATGCCCTAAGTCTTACTTACAGACAACACACAGGCAGAAGTGCTGAGTGGGATGTTTCTAGGTCCAAGACAAGATACAAAATGCCCAGTCTCTCTCTGAGAGTGTTCTTAAATTAATACTAAACATTACTGCTGGGTTAGCTTGGATGACATTACTATCACCTGACTTCAGTTCCCAGGCTAACAGAGACTAACATAATTTTAACATCTCTGTGTGAGAAGTACAAATCTCTCAGAGGTTTGCAGAGCATGGAAGCCGTAAAACAATAAAACGCTTTTACATTTGAAACCTAGTATTTATTTCTGTTTCAATACAATACAAAAGCTCCTAGCTCTAGACATTATCTGCTGCTGAGCTAAAACTAAGACATAACACAATCATAAAAACACTTTAATTTTCAACTTATTTTCTTGAAGTTTTGCACGTTAACTCTGTATGTTCCATCTTCTACTATTAAAACATACATTTGCACAAGTATATAGTTTATATACATTTCTGGTCTTTTCCAGTAGGGTACACTGTGGTTACATTCTTGAAGAGCAGTACATAACATACAGTTCTGTATAAATCATATCAATATTCACAAATTACATATGATTATTTACAAGATTCCAGATAGTTGGGCTGGCAGTGTCACACTGAGGTTCACCAAGTGTGATGCTCAAACTATAGAAGCATGTTGCAGTGTTTAACAATGACATGCTTAATGTCTTGGTTTGTAATCCTTGGAGATAGGAAGGATAAATAGGATGAATTATGACATATTTTGATGTTGGGACTTATACACTGTTACAAGTGTGATTTACTGGCTCTAAATAGAACCTATGGGATAAAAAAATAACAAGAAAAAATGAAACACAGCTTATAAACACTCATTGCTACAGGAGAACATTTTATACATGGTAATTAGACAGAAATTAATTTCAGAATGAATGGAGGTATACTTCAAAGAGGCCTGTATGTGTATGACTTTAAGTAGTCCTGGTAATGCATTCCTATGCAAAAGGCAGTATATTTATGTTTGTACATATATTTCAGATGGAAGGAGATACATGACCTGAGTAATACAGCTTTAGGTATGTTACATGCATACTTCAAAGACATACTGTCCTAAACACATAGTTAGGATATGTGATGAGTCTTAATGAGTATAACCAAACAATTGTGCGAATGGAGGTACATTTTAAATTAAATAATATCACTGTCATGTTTAAGAAATTGTGCACACACATTAGCTTGAGGTTATACATAAAGCATTAATGATATGTACTAAAAAGAAAAGTTTAGTTATGCATCCTCATTTGTCTTTAGTTTTACATTCTTAATAAAAATGTTGTGAGAAATGTGATTCTGACACCCTTTGTAAAAGTATCTTTCAGCTGGATACACATTTTTAATCACCTGTGTTTTTTATCCAAGACACTGTACTTGCACATTATCTTTCAGACACAGGTAAGTGACAGGTAGAATTTCTCCACTTAGTATTGTACACAGTGTTGAGGAACATTCACTGTTGGCAGGCTTGTTTGTGTTACATAAGGCAGCCTAAACTAAATTTTTCACTTTTTTCCTTGGGCAGTGAACCACATTTGCAAGCTGCTGAGTGGAGCACAAATGCAAAAGACATTAGAAAAATATATGAGAGAGAAAGAAGCTGACAGTATAATGAATTCTGCTAGTGGGTATATGTAGCAATGATCAGAGCAAGACATGCATTACAGTGACAGAATTCATCCTTCTCACATCTCCTTGCAACATCAGAAATGCAGTTTTTGGAACACATTATCTGACTTGTATTTAATGACCAAATAATGTGAAAGTGGATAGACAACAGCTCAGATGTTGTTAACAATACTAACAATAGTTGATTTTTAAACAACACAATCGTATCACAAAATGTGAGTAAATATGTTTTCAGACCACCTTCTGTAAAATTATCAGTTAAGTGGATTTGAACCCTACATCAGCTGTTCATTTCTCTAAGCTTACTGTATTTAACACCTTGTGTCATAAAGAAGGTTACCTAACAGGTATATTTACTACTCTGAGTACTGTCCATAGCACTGATGATCATGCAGTGCCGCCATATTAGTTTGTGCTACAGAAGGCAACCTAAACTAAATGTTTCCCTTTTTTCCTTAGGCAGGGAACCATGTTTGTGCACTGCTGAGTGGAGTGCAAATGCAAAAGGCATTAAAATGTATGAGAGAGAATAAAGCCGACAGTAAAATTAAAGAAATCAATGTGTATATGTAACAATAACCAGAGCATGAATTGCATTCAAGTGACACATTCATCCTTCTCACATCTCCTTGCAATATCAGAAATGTACTTTGTGGAACATCAGACTTGTAGTTAATGATAAACAATGCGAAAGTGGACGGACAATAGTTCACATGCCGTGAGCAATACTGAGAATAGCTGAGATTTACACGACAAAACAGTGATAAAAATAAATGTGTGTAAATATGTATTCATACCCCCTGTGTGAAGTTAATAGTTAACTGCATTCAGACCCACTTCTTACTTATCACTTGTCTTATTTCTCTCAATTCATTTAAGTTACACATTGTGCCACAGGGATCGTTATCTGAGATATGGAATTTGTTCACTGAGTGTTATCCACACTGTTGATATCCATACATCATCGGCAGGTGTGTTTGTGCTACATACAATTGGCCTAAACTAAAGTACATATTGAGAATAATTGAAATATGATGGCTAAACAGGATTTGAACACTGCATGGTGTGTCTTATTAACATCAGTTTACTTCATTTACACCTTGTGCCAAAATGTTGGGCATTTGTCATTTGCATTCTCTGCCGTCATTACTTTACTATTCAGGGTGCTGACGGCCATGCTCTTTTGCCTGGCTTATTTGCACTACTGAAGGTAAGCCAAATGAAATTTTTCACTTTTTTCCTTAAACTGTAAAAATTGTAGGCTGCCATGTAGCAGGCAAATGCAGAGGGCAATATTAACAAAAACAATTACAAACATTTATTTGGATAATAATTTAAACAAATATGAAATGAATCAAAGTGTACATGTAGCAATGAGCAGAGCAACCGGTGCATTACATTGATATATTCAGCCTTCTCACATCTCTTTGCCACATCACTGCTATCATTTAATCATTTATGTCTCACAATATCAGGGCTTTAGGTAATGCCATGGGAATGGAAAAGGGGACAGGGAAGAGCTGAAATGCTGTCATTTTTCACATAGCACATGCAATTAATAGTGACTTCACTTTAAATAATGGATCTACTTTGATCCAGCGAATTTACGTTTCATCAAAACGTAAATTCGCAACCGCACTTTCATGAAAGTGCATTTTTTTTGAAAATACACTTTTGTTTAAAAACAAACATAAAACCTAAACCAAACCCTCCCTCCACACTAAAAACTATTATGCAGGGGGGCAAGTCCCCCTGCACCCCCTACTTTAATATTCTCACTCCAAGATCGCACTACAGTGAGAAAAAGGGAATATTCCCTTATCCCCACTGTACCACGATCTCAGCAATAGTTTGCTTAGTTGTACATCAACACTAAACGTTGATGTACAACTAACGTTACATGCAAACTGCATGTTTTCATTTCTTTTCTGTTGTTTTTTTTTTAATTTTTATTTTTGTTTTTACACGAAAGTGCATTTTTGAAAAAATGCATTTTTGCGAAAGTGAGGTCGCGAATTTACATTTCAATGAAACGTAAATTTGCTGGATCAAATGTGATCCCAAATAACATATCTGTCTATCAGATTTAATCAGTTCTGACATTACTTGAGTTTCATACCTCATTGCATTCATACACCAAAACGAGTGTCAATGTTTATCATGACCTCCCAGAGTGAAATGATCCGTAAACAGATTTTGACCCTTGCATCACCAGTACTGTTTCTCTAAGCTCATTACATTTTCACCATATGCTGCAGAGATAGGGTATGTGACAGCTTAATTTCTTCACCAAAGTGCTGAGAAAAGGGTGCCAATACCAATTTCAGTTGTGCTACTGATGGCATTCCAAATGAAATTTCTCAGTTGTTACGTCAGGAAGTGAACTGCTCTTCATTGTGACTGACAGGGGCCAGTCAATTAAGCTCAATGCCAAACAGCATGCTGGTAAAGGAAAAATAAGCCATATCTTGAAAAAAAGTACTTTAAATGTACATTTCTATGTTTCATGAACTCTATTGTCTTGCAACATTAACCTGTATGAATTTGAACCATCAAACCAGAGTATTAAGAGCAATCATTTCTGATTATTTCACACATTTGCCACAGAAAAAGACATATATTAGCAAGGAGAAAAAGTGCTTAGATGTACCCAAAGTGTGACATAGATGGTCATGTTGAAAATACAACAGAAACAAGGTATGAAAGCTGTCCTTTCATATTTGCCAGTAAAAGTCTCAGTGATTAGCACTAACAACAGTTAGGCTACCAATGTACTCATACAATATTAAACAAAGAGTGCAAACACTGCAGATGCATTCCCCCCTTTTTTATGTTGCTACATTCCCTTATCTATGCTTTCCTAAGAGCAGTGCTGTCCCATTTCTATTGTATATAGTATCTGTATCAATGATTAATATGCTCTCTTGAATATGCACAATATTTCTTAGTAAGAAGTATTAACTGTGGTTATTAAAACAACATTTGAATGTTAGCAATGTTGTTCTCCTAACTCAGGCAATGTACTTTCAGACTATTTGGTAAGTCCCTCCTCCCTAACACACCCTCAGTAAGTGTACATCAAAGAGGGGAGACTGTGAAACACTGATTGTTCCTGCAGTCAGACTAATCATTGACACCTGCAAGCCATTAGCTATTAGCATGTAACAGTTCTCAATGCTCATCCGTGCAGTGCTAGGGTGTTTGCATGCAGTTGTGTAGGTCCTTACAACTTAACCTTCCCTGCACTTAATGCAGATTCTGGTATTCAGGATTTCTAATAATTTAACACCTCGTTTGCATACTCAAAGTGCTCAGAGGGCTGACAATGGATGATATAAAGGTAATCATGTAGTTAAGGAATTTATATCATAGTGGGGATCCAGAGAGCTTGATACTGCTAAATACACTTTGAGGAAATTATCTACATTCTAAACTGCTTTCTTAGCAAAGTATGTTGCTATTTTTACAGATTGCCTTTAGTTTAACATTAAGGATGGATTGCAATACCTAACACCACCATTGTTTTATCTTGTCTGCACTTTCTTTATCATCTGCTGTTGGGGTACCCCATATATATCAGTTATTGTTCTGCATTACAAAGTTTGGTAAAAAATGCTACCTGACATAATTGTGTAGATTTTATTTTCTGGGGATTGGAACAGTTATTGCAGAAGAGTGCGGTATAACTTCATAGCAACGTTAGGTATTTTACATGTGTAGTCCAAAGAATGTGTTATGGTTGTGATATCTACCTGGCTGCCATCCATACCTGTAGACATAGCACTATAATAACATTCTCCATTTCTGCTTGTACATTTTAAATTAGTATTGTTAATTCTGTTAGATATTACACAGTTACACATCTGTTGTCCTCATTACAGAACTGTTATATTTGTTGTTATTTTATGACACCCCAAACAAAAAAGACCACAGTGAAGAACTTCTCTAAAGCAAACTTCACACTACTCAAGACTGGTGTGGTATCCTTCAAGGCCCCCGAGCCAGTGGAAACCACAACCCAAGCTGCGGAAGCCCTTACAAATGCCTTCTACGAACACCTCCAGGACTGCATGGATCAGGCAATCCCTAATAAAACCAAGACTCTTTCCACCAAGGGCAAACGTCCAGTCTGGTGGACCCCAGCCATAAACAAACTTTACAATAAGAGGAGAAAGCTGTTACATGATAGAGAAAATCCATAAAAGAAGACACCCTGGATCATTATTAGTAAAAAATACGAGCACTCATAAAATCATCCAAGGCCAACTTTGAGAGAAAAATTGCCATAGATTCAAAAGACAATCATAAGGCCTTCTTCAGCTATGTTAGAAACCTGGGTGGAAACTCTCAGATATGCGAAGAATTAGTCCAAAATGATACAAAAATCACTGAACCCACAGACATTGCCAACATACTGGCAGACAGGTTCAGTGCAAACTTCACCCCCTCTCCCCCCCAAAAGGAGAGATAACTATCCCAGCGGAGTGTAGCCTCCCAGACATCTCAAATGCGCAGGTGAAAGCTGCTCTCTCTAAAGCTAAAAACACAGCATCAATGGGACCGGATGGTGTCCCCGGCTGTGTGCTACATGAACTCAACGAGGAACTAAACCCGCATATAAGGCAGCTGTTTAATCTTAGCCTTACCACAGGATACGTGCTCAAGGAGTGGCGTACGGCATCTGTGGTCCCACTCCACAAAGGCGGTGCCTCTACGGACCCTGGTAATTACCGCCCCATAAGCTTAACAAGCCTGGTCTGCAAAGCTATGGAGAGGATCATAATGGAACTCATAAACAAAGACATAGGGGACTTGCAGACATTGGACCCGACCCAGTTTGGCTTTGTCAAGGGCAGATCATGCCTTTTGAACTTGGTCAACTTCTTCGAAACAGTCACCAAGGCCATTGATGAGAGAAAGGCAGTCCATACAGCCTACCTTGACCTTGCAAAAGCTTTCGACACAATACCCCACTCGGGTATTATAGAGAAACTTACCAGCTTAAATGTAAACCCATATGTCACAAGATGGGTTGCAAACTGGCTAAAGGACAAAACCCACAGGGTTAGAGTTGCTGGCGCCATGTCAGACTCCAAGCCGGTCACAAGTGGTGTCCCACAGGGCTCAGTCCTTGGCCCCCTGTTGTTCGGCATCTACTTCTCAGAAGTACAGGCAAACAACATAGGAGGACTATGGCTGACAAAGTTTGCAGATGACTGCAAACTGGGAGCCATAGTGGAAAGTACATCGGACACAGATATCCTTCAGAGGGGTCTCACAGAAACTGATAGCTGGTGCCAGAGCCATGGCCTGAGGTTAAATGCCAAAAAATGTATAGTCATACCCTTCGGGAAAAACAAGGTAACCCCAAGCTACCATATAGGTGGCAATCCATTAAGCACAGAAGAGGTTATCAGGGACCTGGGGACCCAGGTTGACAGTGGCCTTTCTTTTGACACTCACATTGCTAAAGTGGTTAGAAAGACCTTCTACATCGCCCACCTGATCATGAAGGGATTCACATCCAGATCAAGTGCTGTCATTGTTCCCCTGTACTCTTCACTTATCAGACCAATGATCGAGTACAATGCCCCATTCGGGATGTATCTCACCCGACACCTGCAGCAATTGGAGAGACCCCAAAAGTTCCTCACCAAAAGGATAAAGGGACTCCAAAATCTGTCATATGCTGCCAGACTGAAGAAACTCCAGCTCTATTCAGTCGCATACCGCCTGCTCAGAGGTGACCTGTGCCTGACATACAAGGCCATGTCCAACCCGGAATTAATGGACATGCTCCACCTCAAAAAATCCAAATCTACCAGATCCACTAGAGCAAGCAACTTAAACCTTAGCACGGATATAAATAGGACATGCTGGAGGGATAGATTTGTCACCCAGAGACTCCCTATGCTGTGGAATAAAATCCCGGTCCATGTGAGGCAGAGCACCTCGCTGGCTCTGTTCAAGAGAAATCTTGACCAGTGGATGGGAGATCGTAGGTTTATCCCAGGAATCATCTCTGTGTCACTGCTGGACAGAGCCACAACAAACTAATGGGCACAGTATTTTTTAACATAAGGGGTGGCGTAAGCCACAAAACTTTGGGCTAGGCTTATAAATGCCTTAGGGCAGATAGCCTAGTATAAACCTATGAACCTATGAACTTTGTGTGTGTGGGGGGGGTGTTGTCTTAACCTGTGTGTAGTCACTGGGAGCATTACATTTTTAATTGTTGTATAAGTGATTGACACATACATTCATACATAATTGTGTTCACAGCCATATTGTCTGTGTATTATAAATTTAATTTTGCGTCTGCTTTCTGTTTCATTTTATGCAGTGATATGGCACCCAAGATATTTGTACCTTGCAAGCCTCCATTCACTGATGCTGAAAATGAGGTCATTATACAGGCCTTCTGTCACCATGGAGTTTTTCTCTTAGGGAGAGGCAGAGGTAACAAATCTGCCCAAGACAGGATATGACAGCAGGTGGTCGACAATATCAATACTACCAGAAGGCATGGGACAATTCACTCACAGATAAGACACAGGGCAAGTGATATGATCATCTCTGTCTGCCATAGGGTGGCTGCAGTTGCCCTGGCACAGGTGATTGTGGGGGACTGGTCCTGAAACAGAGAAGTTCCTGTCCACTGTCAGAGATTCAGATAGCTTGGCAGAGGGTTCACACTGAATCATCAATGTTGGTGTTGATGTGGACAGCAGACCCAGAGTGTCTCAGAACATCCACTTATGCAAAATAAAAATAATCTTTCATTCTGTATATCTCTATAATGCATGTATCTTATATGTCTGATATATCTAGAGCCAGTGATGTGTGAGTTAGATGACACAGTATAAGTGAGACAGAGCAGGGTGTTTGGGGGAATTTCGCTGGTCAGTACATTCTTGTATGAAATAATGCTTAATCTGCACATGTAAAGAGGATTGTTCTCTGTTTCTTGTTTCATTTGAATTGTGATACTTATCAGCCTTCTTTCCCTTTCTTTACATACAGGGACATCTGAATAACAGTCTGCAAGACCAATTGCTATTAGTGTATATAAGGTAGATTTATCTCTAATTAAGACTATTTGTATTGCTTTAGCATTTATTATAATTTAAAATAAGGGTGGTGACTTCACTTATAAATGCCTTAGGAAGCAACCTCACTTTCATGCAAGTGCATTTTTTTTGAAAATACACTTTTGTTTAAAAACAAACATAAAACCTAAACCAAACCCCCCCCCGCACTAAAAATTATTATGCAGGGGGGCAAGACCGCCTGCAACCCCTACTTTAATATTCTCACGCCAAGATCGCATTACAGTGAGAAAAAGGGAATATTCCCTTATCCCCACTGTACCACGATCTCAGCAATAGTTTGCTTAGTTGTACATCAACACTAAACATTGATGTGCAACTAACATTACATGCAAACTGCATGTTTTTATTTCTTTTCTGTTGTTTTTTTTATTTTTATTTTTGTTTTTACACGAAAGTGCATTTTTGAAAAAATGCACTTTTGCGAAAGTGAGGTCGCGAATTTACATTTCGATGAAACGTAAATTTGCTGGATCAAATGGGATCCCAAATAACATATCAGATTTAATCAGTTCTGATATTACTTGAGTTTCATACCTCATTGCATTCATACACCAAAACGAGTGTCAATATTTATCATGACCTCCCAGAGTGAAATGATCTGTAAACAGATTTTGACCCTTGCATCACCAGTACTGTTTCTCTAAGCTCATTACATTTTCACCACATGCTGCAGAGATAGGGTATGTGACAGCTTAATTTCTTCACCAAAGTGCTGAGAAAAGGGTGCCAATACCAATTTCAATTGTGCTACTGATGGCATTCCAAATGAAATTTCTCAGTTGTTACGTCAGGAAGTGAACTGCTCTTCATTGTGACTGACAGGGGCCAGTCAATTGAGCTCAATGCCAAACAGCATGCTGGTAAAGGAAAAATAAGCCATATCTTGAAAAAAAGTAGTCTGCAAGACCAATTGCTATTAGTGTATATAAGGTAGATTTATCTCTAATTAACACTATTTGTATTGCTTTAGCATTTATTATACTTTAAAATACCTTTTGTATAACAAAGTTTTAATCATTATCATTCTGTTTCTCTCTTTGTTGTGTTTATTGCTTGCTATCATAGATGATCCTGACAGTGGCACTGTGGAACTCCTACCACCTGATGTTAGAGTATAAGTAGCCTCTGATGAGGATGGTGATGATGAAGAGGCACAGCCTGGGGAGCAGAAGGTTAGTCTGAGATTGAAGATGTGGATTCCACATCCTCCTGCTTATATTTCAGACACAGTCAGTATGCCTATGGATACGCAGGGCATGGAGGCCTCTAATATAGGACAGGTTGAGGGTGACAGATTTCATCAAGGTAGTTTGGTTACTCCATTTGTAGAACTGGTTGATTCTCCCCATAGCCATTGTGAGGACAAGGTGCCACACAGAAGGGTTGGTAGAGATGCTTGGAGGAGGCCTGCTGTCCATCCCCCTTCTGATGCTGGTATTTCATAATGTGCTGTCATTATATGCAGGGTCACAGTGGAGGCACATGCATGTTCTACTAGGGCCTTGAAAGAGACGGAGTGAGTGCTAAATGTTGTGCACCCTGATGTGCATGATTCTCTGATCCATGGGGATGACTCCTTGGACAGGATGAATGACACACTGGATTGGGCTGTGTCTGTGATGGAATGGCTGCTGGTGGATGGTGGGCATCCACATGGCTAGAGAGCCACTACATCTTCTAGTGTTAGCAGAGGTGGCTATGTCAGATCCAAATGCCTCAGTGGCACTACTTCCACTACTCTGTGAGTGATAGTGATGTCCACACTGAGATGTAGTAGGCCACAGGGCCATGGTCCTGGAAATAGTCATGAGGAGAAGTCATCCAGCAGACATCACTCACATTCAGGTAGCATCCTGATTTCTAGCCAGGTCTGTGGAAGTAGCAGTACAAATCCTGGTAGAGAGAGTTTTCATGGCTGGGGGCAACAACATTAATCTGGCTACTCTTTTATGCATGACTCACATCTATCTGAAATGACAGGTCATTGCTCTAGCATAATTCTTGAATATGTTCATGCAGACACACACACACACATGCATATGCAATGAAAAAAAACTTGCCCATACTACCTCACATACATGCAAGTTATCTAAGCAGTCTTCTTGAGTGCTATGCATCTTTTGTTACTGGTCTTCACCACTGTATGCTTTAATAAATACATGTGTTTTTTTTTTACTTGCACATATTCATTTCTGTAGTGTCAGCTTTGCTGTCCTTCCACTCCCCGCAACCACCCTGTGTAAATGATGATGACTGTGACCTGCCCTTTGCACATGTATTTGTGACTTAGGTTTGCACATATGTGTGATCCATATAGTGGATAGTTACTGCTTGCTTGCTTACTCACAAGCTTGCATTTATCAATATGCATTGCAGAAGAAAAGTTCCTAATAATTTGTGAATGACTGTTTATATAATTATTGAACCTTATTGTATTTCAGTTAGTATTTTTAGTAAAGCAGTCAGATCAATATGTCCTTCAGTCTCACTGCTTGCTTCTTGCTATACTTGTGCAAATGATGGTATAATTGACCTGTTCCATGGTTTATAGACAGTGGTCAAGTGAAATGTTTGATGCACAGTATTGGGTAGAATACATAGCTGTATATTGCAAACATCAGTCATATTAGCTATTGCTGACATAAGTGTACAACTCAGACTAATTCTATTATTATGGGCCTATACATAAGAGTACTCTGTTATGTGACATTTTTCCTTGCAAGTTCAATATTTGCCTTCTCATTACTGCAGGTACAATTTGTGTTCTTGGGGGTTGTCCCTGCCTGATGCTATCAGAACACAGCCATTATGTGGTTAAGTAAAGGTTGTGGAATTTGACAGGCACCGTTTTCATATTTGTATGTGTGTGTGGGATCTTAGGCTTTGACCTAGCTAGTGAATATGTGTGCAGTCCTTTGCCTCTTACCCAGAGCCACGGCCTACTGTACACACCTCCATCTGCCAGCACCATCTGCAGGTGGTGGTGCTTCCTCAGCATCCTCATCTATAACTGCTGCTGCTTGCCCAGCCTATGGTCCTTGAAACTAAGGTCCTGCCCCTTGCTGTCCTTGTTGAAGCTGTTTCCTCAGAATCATACTGTGTAACATAGCACAGACTGAATATATTTGTAGAAGTGTCTAGGTCATACAAGACACTGGAACCTTGATTTGAGCAATTTAAACACACATTCTATCATATTCCTAGATTGAGCTTGGGCATCACTGAATCCTTGCTTCGTGGGGTTGTGTGGGTTTTTCATGGGTGTCATGAGCCAGGGCTCCAGTACATAACCTGCACTCCCCAGTAGATACTCAGTGGAAAATCACCCTTAGCAAACCTTGTGCACAGCTCACAGGTGTGCCATATGTGTGAGGCATGAAAACTGTCTGGGTTACAAGCACAGTCATTTCAGATGATCCCTTGGGCATTACACACAGCCTGACAGTTTAAAGAGTGGTATCTTTTTCTGTTGATGTACATATCTTCCCTGTACAACGGGTGTGGCTTTTATTTATATGTGTGTGCAATCTATGGTGCCTAACACTTTAGAGAAGTGTGTTACTGCATAACATTCCTGCATGGTTCTTGCTCTCTCTCGTGAGGTGTATAAGAACCAGATATGATCCCTTACATGTTGTAGCATTGCATTTAAAAACTGATGAGATATTCTAGAGGTTGAAGCCTGCAAACCCCCTAATATATCTCCTGTGGCTGTCTGGAAGGTACCAGTAGCTGGTATATGTAATACCTTTTTTTTTCCCACTGGGATGAGTTCTTTACAATTTCCCTGGGCCTGGGGTAGGGGAGGCATAGTTTGCATAACTCCACACTTGTTTCCCTGTTCACCTTGTAGTGCTTGTCAAATTCTGTGCCATGCAGTCCATGAGTCTAAGGGGGTCTAAACACCATTTTTCTTCTTTCCTGAGGTCTGACAGCAACAGGAGCAGCAACAGCAGCAGGACCCTGATTTAAAGCCTGTTGCACATACAGCATACTAATAGCAGCAGAAACCCCTAAGGTGATATTTTAAGTGTATTTTACCTGAATTATAAAGAGTTTTGGAGTTCAAGGCAAAAGTGAGCACTGAGTGTACACGATTGCTTTATAGCTTCCCGAATAGCTCCGCCATGTTGGATTTGTTAATTTTATATGTAATTCAGCTCTTTATTCTGTCATTAGCATATTCTGCCATTTCCTTTTGTTCTGAGGCTCTACATGATGTACAGAGCTATTTAATGAATGCCATATAGCATTGTGCCACCAACTCTGTTAATTTCAGCAATGTAACTGCCATATAGATTGTTCTTAAATTGTTATGCAGATAGTCCAGGGAGTATTTAGATCCTTATAAAACATTTAACACCCTCAATGCATATTCACTAAATGGCAAAAATAGCAGTAACAATGTGGTAAGGATTCTTCTAAGTTATCAGGTTTCAGACAAACATAATGCAACAGTTCCTTACAGAAAGGGTAGAGAAGCAATGGAGCTTGCTGTGCAAATGGGGTGGTAAGGAACTGAATTATGAATAATTTCAAAAGGGCACGCAGGAAGTAGAATGTATAGTGATATTTCCAGGCAGATTTTACTGACCAGCAATTTCCCTTTCAGCTGCAGTTTACTGTACTTAAATTCTTGCCACTCATCATGGTGACAGAGTGGTACAATCTGTTGCTTTCTTTAAAACAGTCACCAAAGTCATGGATGAGGGGAAGACAGTGCAAACCACCTTCCTTGACCTAACCAAAGCCTTTGGCATTATTCCCCACTCAAGAATAATAGATAAACTCTCCCAGCTAGGCATCAACCCGTATGTTACTAGATGGGTAGCTAACTGGCTCACTGATAGAATCCATTCAGACAAAATAGGGGATGCCACCTCTAGTAGTAGACCCTTAACAAGCGGTGTACCCCAAGGATTGGTCTTGGGGCCTCTACTGTTTGAGATATACTTTTCTGAGGTGCAAGCCAAAACCAGTAGTCTGTGGCTGACCAAGTTTGCAGATGACTGCAAGCTGGGCACTGTCGTAAATTCCCCTAGTGATGTGAACATCCTCCAAGAGGGCCTTAACCAAACTAATGACTGGTACCAGAAGCATGGCCTCAAAATGAATGCTGGAAAATGGCAACAGCAATAATGATCACATTAATAACAATGTACTAAGCATGCAATCAGTTGTGAGGGACTTGGGCACCCAGGTTGATAGCAACCTGACTTTTGACCACCACATTGCCTCCTTTGTATGGAAGGCTTTCTACATGGCCCACCTCATAAGTAAGGGTATTTTGTCCAGGAACAAGGAAGTCATAACATCCCTGTACTCCTCCCTTATCCGACCCATTATCGAGAATGGTACTCCATTGGCATGTACCTTGCTAAGCACATGCAGCAGTTGGAGAGACCACAGAGGTTCCTGACCAGGAAAATCCAGGGTCTGAAACACCTATCCTATACAGATAGCCTAAAAGCCTTGTCCCTCTACTCAGTCTCATATAGACTGCTCAGAGGTGATCTATGTCTGGCATACAAGGTCGTCTCAGACTCAGCCTTGATGGAGTTGCTGCATATCCGTAAGTCAAACAAAACTCATGCAACTTGCATGCAAGACATCAACCTGGTCTGTGACATTAATAGAACTTGTTGGCAGGATAGATCTGTGTCCCAGTGACTCCCCCCATCTGTTGAATTTACTCCCTCTCCATGTCAAGCAGAGTACCTCACTAGCCCTCTTTAAGCGGAATTTGGACGACTGGATGGGAAACAGAAAATATACCCCTGGGATCCCACCTGTGTCCCTGCTGGACAGGGAAGACATGTGCTGACTTTGTGGGAACATGGGTGAAATTTTGGCTTGGCTTATAAGGGCTTCCAGCCCAATAGCTTAGTACCATCCTATGAACCTATGAACATATGAAAACTCCTGGGGTCAAGGTTCAATACTGAATTTTCACTTAAATGAAAAGACCCCAAAAATTAATAGCCAAGAAAGTTAAAGGCTTGAAATACTTCAACTATCCCAATAGACTGAGAAAGGTCGACTTAGTCTCATAGTACAGATGATCAATACTATGAGCTGTAAATGAGATACTTGCTCTGGTACAGGGTTTGATTCCTTCAGCCTTTATTTGCCCACTGTGTGACCCTGAGAAAGTTATTGAACAAGAGAGCACTTTGGGAAATTTGGCTTAGCTACTTAATTGTCTCCTGGACTACATATCAGGTAACAACCTATGAACTTGTTATCTGCATATCAGGTAACAACCTATGAACTTGTTACCTGCATATCAGGTAACAACCTATGAACTTGTTTGCTGATCTTGGCCAAAGATGAAACAAAGTTAAGTAGGACTGGGAAATCACCACATTAGTCTTAAAAACAAGGAACTCACCATAGATTACACCAGCATAATCTCCCAAATCTGTTTTGTAACTTGCTGATGGTTACCATCTGCTGTTTCCTGCTATCAGAACATTTCCTAAGTCTGAAAGGTGGGCCATGAATCCAGTATTACTCCAAGCAGTGTAATGCAATCCTGTTTGTTGTCTCTCTGGATCAGTTGCTTCCTATTCCCCTCCAATGAGATGATACCTCTCAGCTACTCATGTTCATATTCAAAGCACTCTGAGATTTTGCACAGATCTGTGTTTGGGGAAAGACATGGCAGGTTCATAGGTTCATAGGTGCTTAATAGACTAATGACCACAAGGACCTTTTTATGTCTAGCCATGCATCCCATATCTCTGACAAATTCTGATAGCCTTGATAAGTGAAGCAGAGGCTTGGGAGATGAAACATTTAAAGAAGAGGACTGGGAGATGAACCATTTACAAGTTCCCTGTGTCCATTAGAGACATAGATGCCAAACCAGGGATGAATTTCCTGTTCCACATCCAATTGTCCAAGTTGCACTTGAATTGGGTTAGGGAGGAACTCTGCTTCACATGAATGGGAGGCCTGTTCCAGAGACAGGGTAGTCTCTGGGATACAAACCTGTCTCTACAGCAGGTCCTATTTATATCACAGGCAAGGTTTAAGTAATTTGAATGGGTAATTCTGGTGCTATTTGTTTTGTGGATATGCAGGAGGTCCATTAGAGTGTGGTCTGACAATGCTCTGTATGCCAGGCATAGATCTCTCCTCAAAAGCCTGTAGGAGACAGAATACAAAAATAGGGCCTTGAGGCGGTCTGCATAGGACATTTTACTAATGCCCTGTATTCTTTTAGTGAGGAATCTCTGTGGACATTCCAGTTGTTGGCTATGCCTGGTTAGGTACATACCAAAAAGGGCATTGTACTAAATTATAGGTCTGATCAATGCCAAATAGAGTGAAACAATAACTTTTTTGGACTTAGATGCCATACCTTTGTTTATAAGTTGTTCAGCATAAAATGATTTCATCATTACTGTAGACACATGATGGGCAAAGGCAAGATTACTGGCTATGTGTGTTCCTAAGTCCCTGACTACTGGGTTAACTCTAAGGGGTGTTGGCAATATGATAGTTACTAGTGGTGGATGACTTCACAAAGGATACTGTTATGCATTTCTTGGCCTTTAGTTTTAGTCCATGGCTCTGACACCAGTTGTTTGTTTGTGTCAGCCTTTCCTGGAGAACATTTGTGTCAGGGTGGGATTTAATGACAGCTCCTAATTTGCAATCATCTTCAGATTTAGTCAGCCAGAGACCACTGACATTGGCCTTGATTTCAGAGAAGTAAATGCTAAAAATGAGCAATCTGAGGACTGATACCTGAGGGACTCCACTTGTGACTGGCTTCTTTGTAGAGTTGGACTCCGCAGTTCTAACTTCCTGGGCCCCGTCTGTCAGCCACTTGGCTATCCACCGGGTGACATAAGAGTTTGTGCCTAGCATCTTGCATTTGTCAACAATGCCAGAGTTTGGCATTGTGTCAAATGCCTTGGCCAGGTCAAGGTAGGCACTGTGAACCATTTTGCTCTCATCCATTGCTTTGGTGATATTCTCAAAGAAGTTCACTGGGTTGAGTAGGCATGACCTGCCCTTGATGAAACCAAACTGGAGTGGGTCCACTGCCTAGAGGTTTACTATATCACTATTGATCATGTCCATGATAATTCATTCCATGGCTTTACATATATGATATGTGAAACTTATGAGTCTGTAGTTTCCAGGGTCTGTAGAGGGCACAGCTTTGTGCAGAGGAAAATCCAGGGCATGTCCGCGTATTCAAAAAGACTCGAAACAAAGTCTGTGAGAAGGTTTCCATACTTTTTTGTAGAGGTAATATGTTTCTGTACGCCAAGGTTGGCTTTAGCAATTTCTTTGGCTGACCCCCCCACTAATCTACCACCCCAGCCTTTGCTCCACTTGTGGGTTTCCAGGGCTTGACTATTTCAGCTTACGTATTAGGAATATATACTTTTACTGCGTATTAAAAAATAAAACAATATGTGTATTTATTAGCTTATATTTTTCCATAAGGTGTTAAAACAGAGGTAGGTTATTGAGCTCCTGGATTAGCACCAGATCTAACATCTCAAGTCAAATTCATGAATGCCTACACTTTACACTAAGTGCACATACATACTGTGCACACTAGCATTCTGTTAGGTATTTGTGAAACAGTTTTGCACTTTGAACCCTCTCTCAAGGATAAGCAACAGAATATGCCAATGAAGGCATAAGTACCTGAAATACATGTTAATTAGACAATCCAACATGGTGGAGATATTCAGGAATGTATAAAGTGCATGTGTATATTCATTGCTTCTTTTTCTTCTCTGTCTCAATACCTTTTAGAATACAGCCATAAAGACACTTAGACAAATGTTAGTGATTGCTGCTGCTATAATTAACCTGTATGTGCAATAGCTTTTAGTAAAAAGTGCTGCTGATGCTGCCTGACTTCAGTCTAGAAGGAGAAGAGTTTTCAGACACCATACGACTTATAATGGACTGCAAGATACATGAATTGTAGAGCAATACTGGGTAGAGAGGGATACCCTAGAGGAAATATGCAACCTTTGGTATCTACACGTGAGGTTCTGGAGGAATCAAGGAGGAAACCAAGGTATGTATAACATTACTTATGCAAGCTGCAGGTACTTTTCAGAGACCCACAGGGAATATGTTAGGACTGTCACAGGTCTCAGCTTCTACAATAGTACATCAATTTCTAAATGCAACACTACACCATGCAAGAGATCATATCTGGCTTCCACATAACCCACAGGAAAGAGCAGCAATCGTGCAACAACTCCTTGCCATAGAACACTTCACTGAGGCTCTGTGGTGCATTGACTACATACACATAGAAATAAAAGCACCACCTGGTAAACACGGATGGAGGTACATCAACAGGGAAGGCTACCACTCTGTCAAATGTCAGGTTGTCTGTAATGCACAAGGGATCATCTTCAGTGTGTGTACAGGTAACTATGGCAGTTTTCATGACTCACACACATGGCACACCTGTGACATGTACATAATATTTGCTAGGGATGACTTTCCATAAGGGCATCTAGTGTGAGAAGCAAATTATGCACTGGGACCTTGGCTCATAACACCTATGAGAAACACACCCACAACTCTGCTGAGCAAGGATACAATGATAGCCATGCTTAGATGACGAATATTCTAGAATGTGTATTTGGCTTGCTCAAATGAAGGTTCTGGTATCTAGACACATCAGGTTGTTCCCTGCAATATGACCCAGCTACCATAGCCAAAATACTCACAGTCTATGCCGTGTTGCATAATATAATTGACAGGAAACAGCAGTAACAAGGACAAAAAGGCCAAGGATTGCAGGGCCTGGAGGTTCACCAGATGCAGATGAGGAGGATGAGGAAGACCCAGCAGCTACATATGATCCTGGCAGATGTAGGCACACATAATATGCCATGACACTGGCTAAGAGGCAGAGGATGGCACACACACTCACTACCTAAGTGAAAACATAGAGGCTAAGCACATACAAACAGTAGAAATGATGCTTGCAAAATTCCTTAGCATTTACTTACCCATGTAATGATTATGTTTTGTAAGCATCAGGCAGGATCACCTTTTGAAGACAAATCTCGTAGCAGCAGTATTAACCAAGGTAAGTGTTGAATCAGCAAAGAAGACATACATAAAAACATATTCTCATATGCCTCTGTTGTATGTCACTAAGATGAAACATGGCTCAACTCTACAGTAATGTCAGCGGTACCTCATAACTGAAATATGCAACATACATTCTGCCCAGTACTATGTATCACCCATTATAGTTGCCCAGTGTAGATATACCAGCAGTGACAAGGTCAGTCTTAGTATCATTTTCACAAGTTTAGGAGCAAGCAAGCAATAATTACTAAGACGTTGGACTGCATTGCTAAGCATCCAATGCACATACAATAAGGATCAAGACGTATATAATAAATCATGTAGAAGTCAGCAGGAAAAAGAACAATTAGAAACAGTTTCTGCAATACATTCCATTAAAGTAATAATCTGAGTAAGGAAACATTAGCTGTCCACTATGTGCATCAGACATAGGCAACCCTAAGTCACAAAGAAATGTGCAAAGGGCAGGGCATGGTGGGGGGATGGGATTTCAGGTCGCCAGGTCTGACACCAAAGAAGTGAGTCAGTGTGTGTGTGTGTGTGTGTGTGTGTGTGTGTGTGTGTGTGTGTGTGTGTGTGTGTGTGTGTGTGTGTGTGTGTGTGTGTGTGTGTGTGTGTGTGTGTGAAACCATCTGATTGGCATGTATCCAATTGACAGGGACGGTAACAAAATATTTATAACATTCATTTGTAATGTTTGTATATAGTAATACATGCACACGTGTGTGTGTGTGTGTGTGTGTGTGTGTGTGTGTGTGTGTGTGTGTGTGTGTGTGTGTGTGTGTGAGTGAGAAACCAACTGATCAGCAAGTATCCAATTGACAGGGACAATAACAACACATTTATAACATTCAGTTGTAATGTTTGTATACAGTAATACACACACACACACACACACACACACACATATATATATATATATATATATATATATATATATATATATATATATCCATATCTATATACAGAATGAGACTGCAGAATCTCGAACTAAAAAAAAAAAAAAAGTAAAACACAAAACCAGCTATTCTAATGCTTACGCAGGGGGGCAAGCCACCCTGCACCCCCCACATCCCCTGCAACTTGAATATACCGACTCTGAGATCACACTACAGAGGAGTGAACAGCAAAGTTCCCGTTCTACATTGTACGGCAATCCCCATTCACTATTTTTGAGATTCCACAATCTCGAGATTCTGGTCGTTGATATTCAGAGTCTCTGGATTGTGGAATTTCTGTATTACGTAGTGAACCCATATATATATATATATATATATATATATATATATATATATATATATATATATATGTGTGTGTGTGTGTGTGTGTGTGTGTGTGTGTGTGTGTGTATACATAGGTTCATAGGTGTGTACTAGGCTAATGGCCCTGGAGCCTTTACAAACCTAACCCATAGGATTACCCTGACATCGTGCCACCATACCTTCGTTCCCAGTGCCTCTGTCGAGTAGAGCCACTGGAGTGATTCCCGGGGTTAATTTTCTATTTCCCATCCACTCATCAAGGTTTCTCTTGCAGCAGGTCAGTGAGGTGCTGTGTTTGACATGTATGGGAAATCTATTCCATAGCAAGGGCAGTCTCTGGGTTATGAACCTATCCCTCCAGCATGTTCTGTTGATTGTGGTAATGAGGTTGAGGTCACTGGAGTGTGTGGTGCAGGGGGTTTGGGATTCCTTCAGATGTAGCATTTCTAACAGAGCTGGATCAGACATGGCTTTGTATGTCAAGCAGAGATCGCCTCTAAGTAGACAATATGAGACAGAGAATAGTTGGATTTTTTTGAGTCTGCCCATATAGGAAAAGTGTTTAAGGCCTAGGATCCTCTTTGTCAGGTACTTTTGCGGCCTCTCCAGTTGTTGCAGATTTCTAGTGAGGTACGTGCCAAATGGGACATTGTACTAGATGACTGGCCTAATGAGGGAGGAGTAGAGGGAAACAATGACCTCTTTCTTCCTGGATGCAAAACCCTTAGTAATGAGATGTGCCACATAGAAGGACTTTCTGACCACAGTGGCAATGTGGTGGTCAAAAGAGAGGCTGCTGTCAACCTGTGTTTCCAGATCTCTTCTAACACCTTCTGTGTTCAGTTGCCTACCATTGATGTGTAATTCATGGGAACTGGGTTTTTCCCAAAGGGGATGATGACACATTTTTTGGCATTGAGCTTAAGGCCATGGTTCTGACACCATTCGTTGGTCTCAGTGAGGCCTTTCTATAGGATGTCAACATCACTTGTGGAGTTAATAATAGCTCCCAACTTGTAATTGTTTGTGAACTTTGTCAGCCAGAGACCCTTTGTGTTGGCCTGAACTTTAGAGAAGTAGATACCAAACAGGAGAGGACCCAGGACCGAACCCTGTGGGACTCCACTCGTGACTGGTTGGCAGTCTGCCTTGGAGTCTGCTACTTTCACACTGTGGGTTCTATCTGTGAGTCAGTTTGCAATCCACATAGTGATATAAGGGTTGATGCCTAGCTTAGTGAGTTTTTCTATGATTCCTGAATGGGAAATGGTATCAAAATACTTGGCCAGATCAAGGTAGGCTGTATGAACCACCTTGCCTTTATCCACAGCTCTGGTGACTGACTCAAAGAAGTTGATCAAGTTGAGCAGGCATGATCTACCCTTCACAAAACCAAACTGTGTGGGATCCAGAGTTTGGAGATTTCCTATATCCTTGTTTATTAGGTCCATGATGATGCATTCCATAGATTTGCATATCAGACTCATCAGGCTAATAGGGCAATAGTTCCCAAGATCTGTAGTTGCTCCTCCTTTGTGGAAAGGGATGACTGTAGCAGTGCACCATTCAGTAGGGACAAAGCCTGAGGTGAGGCTGTGATTGAACAGGGCACACAGGTGAGGTGCCAGTTCACTCTGTAGTTCATGCAGAACACAGCCAGAGATATTGTCAGGTGCCATGGAAGCTGTATTCTTAGCCTTGAACAATGCTGTTTTAACCTGTGCAGCAGTAATACTGGGTGCCTGGCAATCTACTGGTATTGTGATTGGTCCTTTTGGTTAAAAACAACCATTTTGTCCAGAGAACCTCAGATTTTGCATAAATTAAATAAAAGTGACTTTGGTTAAAGATAACTTTATAGTTTGGCTGCTCTCATCTTTAATACAGGGGTTAGGGATACATTTACATTTAAAACAGGTGGGATGGTGGCTTGTAAAGTTATTTGCCACCATAACTCCCTATACTCCACCCTTTCTTCCCATTGCCCCCTCTTGCTTCTTTTTGCACTCCTTCCAATACAAAAAAAATGTAAACCTCACTTTAGTACATTCTAATGAGTGCTTATAGAGTGCATTAGTTTCTTTTTTTGTTCTGCATATCATAGCAGTGTTCATATATCCTTCTTTCTAATTTTCATTCACTTTTATCTATATAAAAAGACTGACACTCTTCACACACTGTTAAATATACTAATCCAAATGATTCACAGTTAAAAAATTCTTTACTAGGTACCACAATATTTCTACTTCTTAACAACAGTTCGTCTCTGTTAATAATGTATCTACATTTTTGGCAATGGCCACATTTATAGGTGCCTTTCTTTCTTGAGCTTTATAATTTAAAATAATTTTCTATAACATTTTTCAGGTTTGAGCAGTTCTTAAACACAAAATTTAATTCATCTTTCGGAATTCGATCCAAGTATGTGAGATTTATAAACTTCTCCCATTCAGACTTAATAATATTTCTTACAGTGCTCATACTAGCATTATACTCCAAAACCATAGCTTTACCAAAATCTTCATTATGGTTCTGCTGAGTATCTAGTCTCTCGGCCAAGGGTTCCCCTAGTATAGGTTTAAATCTCTCGTCTATCATCATATACTTGTTTTTCCACTTGCTCTATTAATTTATTTGGATAACCTCTTGCTCTGAACAAACCTTAAAAATTACATTTTCAAATTCAATATTACTGGAGGTCATCCTGCTAACCCTTATAAATTGTCCTTTGACAATATTCTTTTTATAATGGTAGGGGTGTGCACTGTTGAAGTGCAAGGATGAATTTGAAAAGGTATTTTTTTCTATGCACCTTAAAATTAAACCTGTCATTCTCCTTATAAATTTCAATATCAAGGTACTGAAGTTTCCCATGGGAGATGTTGTAAGTAAAACTCAAAAAAGATGTGGTTTTGTTCAGAAAATTTAAACATTCATGCATTTTTATCAGTATTGTCAGTCCACAGAACACAAATGTCATCCAAAAATCTCCTGCACATAATCCAACAGTCCCTGTAAATAGAACCCAGGACATGTTTTTCTTCCCATTTTGCAAACACAAAATTTGCATAAGTTGGGGCACATGCAGTGCCCATTGCTACCCCCTTAATTTAATGGTAAAGCTCATATTTAAAATAAATGAAGTTATATTTTTTCAACTCTAGGTGCTTAGGATTTCCCTCTCTCTTCCCCTTGGCTGACCTGGTTTGACTTAGTTTGAACTCTACATTTACCTACACTAGCATACCGCAGCTCCTGCATAACGACATCTACAGGATTGCAATTGGCCACCACAGTCTCTAACAACAAAAACTGTTTCTTCCAGCAATTAATTAGAGTAGGTTACACATATAAAAAGCATTTGTTCAGCTTTTTCTTACAGTGCTGTGTAATTAAGCAAGTCACCATATTGGTCAGCCAAAGGGCTCTTTTCTACTTGAGTGTTTACCTCCTTTCCCTGTAACTAAAGTACACTGACTCTTACATTTGCCTCTCTGACCCTAATTTTTACAGATATACCTTGTGCCTTTCTGGCTTTCTAACACTCAGACATAGATTCCTGTTGAAAGTTTTACTTACTTGTCTGACATTTGAACAAGTAACCCTTGTAAAAATCCTCAAAATTGTATACTGTTGGTCTGTCTTTCCTGCTAAACATAAGTAAAATTAAAGTGCTGAGTGCAAGTAACATTAAAGTGCTGAGTGCAGATTTTAGGCCCTTACATAAAACTTACCTCTGGTGTGGTTTCTTGAGTCAATCAATGTATCCCTCTAACCACTCCTACTTCCTTCTCCCCCCCCACCCCTCCTTTCCTTAAACAGGTTAAACTGCTACAACTTAGTACAGGCATTGGTTCATCCCTGCTCCGCTTGCCTTCGCTTCGCTTGGGCTCGCTTCACACCCCACCCTGCCCCCAAATACCTCACACCCCTGGTGCTGCTACATTTATTGGTACTAGACCACACCCCACTTTTTTAAACCAATCAGTAACAACTTGTCACTCAACAACACCACCCTCAACCTGATACCACCAGTCCTCTAACTTTACTATTCCTTTTGCCTAAGTTTCAAGTCTCATTCAGTAAATATGCTATCACCCAAAATAGTCTTATTAACTCTACTTCTACCCCTGTTACTCATCTCATATCTCTTAACCACCTACAAATATCAGGGTCACCTGATAATAATGCACCCTTACTCACCTCCCTCATGCTTACCTCCTTAACCCCTAAATACTACCATCTTACTATACCTAGTTACATTAGTCCTAAGACTAGACACTATTACAAAACTTTATTCAAAATCTTAAAACACATAGTCAGGATACACTACACCCTCACAAAGGATGGTGACATCCACCCAAACCTTGGTCCATCCCCACCTGTTGACCCTATTCCACCCTACTATATCCCCTACCACCATAGCTCCAACAAATAGACCTCCTAACTCACTGCTGGCCTGCCATCTAAACATTAGGAGCATAAATAACAAAACTCAGCACCTGCATGCCCTCTTAGCTGTTCATTCCCCAGATATATTATACCTAACAGAAAAGTGGCTAAAGTCTGCCACCAAGGACCATGAGATTCAGCCACCAGGGTACAGTATGTTTCGACTAGACCATACCACCAGAAAGGGTGGTGGGGTAGCCATACTTTACAAGTCTACCCTATCTGTCAAGATAGACATCCAACAACCACCCCAGTTCAATAATGCTGAAATTCTTATCTCAAAACTACAAATTAATAAAAACAAAAATGTAAACATTATCTGTATCTGCATTCCCCCAGGGAGGAACACAGAAACCTTAGAAAACTTCTTATATTGGTTATCCATTAACTACCCCCAAGAAACTATTGTTCTTGGGGATTTCAACATTGACTGGAACACTTGCTCTTGTGAAACCCCCACAACCCAGATGAACCTCTATTGATTTACTCAAATTATAACCTCCCCCCACCAGGACAGGAAACCCCAATAACAAGGAAAGTACCCTAGACTGGATACTTGTCAATACCCATCTTCAAGCTTATAAATCAGGCACTTTGCCTGATGACCTAAGTGACCACTGCCTCATCTATGTAATCAAGCTCAAAGTAGACTGCTCCTACCAACCCACCTATAGAACATTAAGAAACAACAAGAATTTTATTCTCACCAAGTTTCAAAATGAACTTAAGGCATGCAACTGGTCAGTACTAAAAGGTCTCCCCCTAGATGAAGCAGTAGCATACTTTAACACCAAATTCCTTGATATTCTTAACTCCCATGCTCCCAGCCGCTTTGTTAGAACCAAAGTTAATATTGCACCATGGCTTTCTAAAGATACCAAAACCAAAATTTCACTCAGAAACAAAGCATGGGCCACCTACTGAAAAACAAAAGCCCCACTTGATCAACTAAGATTCAGACAGCTAAGGAATGACACCAAAAAATCCATAACCTTAGACAAAAATAACTACTATTACCATCAACTGCAAAAACACCAAAACATACCTCAAAGGTTCTGGGCAGGAATAAACAAACTACTCCACCCAGGCCAAAGTGTCACTCCACCCCTCTTAGCTTCCCAACAAAATTCCCCAGTAGACATTGTTAATAACTTCAACAGCTTCTTCAAAGAGACTATCCAGTCTCTAGCCAGCCAACTCTCTCCCAATGGCTCTAATTCTAATGCAGCCACACCCAGTACCCAAACATACTTTACCTTCCAACTTGTTCCTACTCAACTTATTCATGCCCTACTTAAGAAACTAAGACCCTTCACCCTGGCTGCCGACCTCCTCCCAGCAGACTATCTGCAAAAGGCTGCTGACACCATAGCATACCCCATCTCAATCTGGATCAACAGAGCTATATCTGAAGCTACTGTACCCACTATATGGAAAATCTCCCATGTCACACCTCTCCATAAAGGATGCAGTTCCACAATGAACTGTAAAACTTTAGACCCATAGCTATTCTGTCACCTCTAGCCAAAATTATGGAGAAGTGTGTACACATACAGCTCATGCATTACCTCACACAGAACAAGCTGTTGTCCAACTTTCAGCATGGCTTTAAGCCACACCACAGTACTACTTCTGCCCCCTCTCTTCCTCTAACATCATTAACTACAACTGCAATAATAACAAACTATCCTCAGCACTCTTTCTAGATCTATCCAAGGCTTTTGATATGGTTGACCACAAAATGCTTATAAATACATTGAAGGCCTTCTCCTTAAACAACCATGCACTCCAGTGGTTTCAATCCTACCTGCAGGGCAGGCAACAGGCAGTCCTATGGTAGGAGAAGCTATCATCTCGCCTACCCATCACATTAGGAGTCCCCCCAGGGCTCGATAGTAGGACACCTTCTTTTCTCCGTCTTTATCAACAACCTTCATTCAGTCATCCCAGATGTTACCTGCATTCAATATGCGGATGACTCCACCTTGATTTGTTCTGACACCTCACTAGCTACTTTATTCACATTAACCCAAAATACCTTCAGTACAGTGGAAAAATGGCTCTCCAATCAACATCTACTCCTAAGCCCCAGCAAAATTAAGCTGCTCCTCTTCTCCCCCACACGCAGGACCCCCCCTGCCATCCTTCAACATAGCCACTAACAATGGCACTATCATCTCCCCAGAAGCCCAAACTAAACTACTGGGTGTCATAGTTGATAACAACCTGAAGTTTGATGTGCATATCAATCAAACTATCAAAACCATTAATAAAAAAATTGGCTCTCTTTACAGAATCAAACCTTTCTTTACCCCACCTGCTAGAACTGCAATTGCCTGTTCCCATCTACTATCAACTCTTCTCTATGCCTCACCTCTATTCTCCAATTTAAACAAAACAGATCTTAATAAACTATCATCCTGCTATAACCACATTGCCAGATTTGCTACTGGCACAGGCCTACCAGGCACACCACTGCCACAACCTAAATCACCTTGGATGGTTTGAACTGACTAGCCTACTGCAGTTCAACCAGCTAATAGTGGCACATAAAGTCCTTTACCAAACAGAAAATACACCTGCATTAAAAAATATTATTAGCCCCTACACCAGCACTCGGCCACTGCGATCATCCACTAGACTCCTAGTTCAAATATACAAATCCAACTACTTAGCTGGGGACTCTCTGTTTGCCAACTCTGTTGGAAAACATGGAACAGACTCCCAGCTTACTTGACCATAAAACCCTCACTAACTTGATTCAAAAACAAACATTAAGAAATACTTCTAAACTCAACTATGTCCTTGCACTAACCCTGACTAGTGACCTCTCTATTACTTAGGTGCCTTACCTTCAACTACTTCTAACTTTTTTCTACCACACTATTTCAGGAAGGTTCAGTTGTATAACTGCTGCTCAATCTGTCATAAACTTGAATGTAATATTATGTATATATAACTTTGAAAATAATGTTATGTTTTATAAAGTGTTTTACAATAAGTTGGTACTATATGTGCTAAATGCTGGTATTGCTTACGACTGTAATCTGCTTGAAACTAGCATTTACTAAATGTTCAATGCATATTATTATTTGGAGCTTTTCTCCCCAGGCCTCCGCTGAAAATGGACATATGTCCAGTCGGACTATCCCGGTCAACAAATGTAAAATAAAATAAAATAAATAAATAAATATTTCAGCACCAATTCCATTAAAGTTAAACAGACTAATTTCTCATTCTGTGTTAGCTTTTCATCATCAAGCATAATATCCTCTAACATTTCCATCCCTTCTCTATAGGGAATGCTGGAGAATAAGTCTATTACATCTGTTGTGACAAACACCAAATCTTCTCTATACAAATAATTTTTAATTTCTCTCAAGAAGTCAGGAGTCCCTCAATATATTCCTTCTTTTTAATTGTGACACCTGTGCTCTGGCCCAGCAGTCAAGGAGCCTCAATCCTCACCACTAACATGAGTGAGGGGCATCTCATATATGAGGAAAGGATAACAAATACACACAGTAAAGTGTAATTTCCCATAAGAGCACACAAAGACAACATTCAGTCCAGGGCTGGATGCTCCCTTGCTCTCCAGGTCCCCAATAAGACTCCCCACTGGCATAGCTATAGGGTCCAGATCTCAGCCTAGTGGGCAAGCTAAAACCTCCAGCACCCTCTCTGTCCAACCAGTGCTTTGTGTCCCTGCCCAAGTAGCTGACACACACACATACACACACACACACACACACACACACACACACACACACACACACACACACACACACACACACACACACACACACACACACACTTTGAGAAGAGTTTATATAACCACACAAACACTCCTGGGGAAGGCTGGCACAAGTTCTTCAGCTATGCCCCCTTTTCCCAGACTATATGGTAGTACCAGCTGCCACCACCCACTAATATTTATCAGCTACACAAAGGCCCTTAAAAGGGTGTCCATTTATTACTGTGCAATATTATTATACAATTGGTAGTATAGCCCAGGGCTAAAGCTATTAGAGTGGCTTTGTGCAATTTTACCAAAGGCATGCAAGTACTCTAAAGAGCTTAAATTATCTCAACAAAAACAGCCAAAGTTGAAAGGGTTTAAAAATCTTTAATAACAAATAATCAAAACACAAGACAATACCTTTTACTACACAGTGCTAGTCAAGAGTTCAGAGATCACAGAGAAATACTTAAAATAATTCAGTAGTACAGTTCTGACATCACAGAAAAACACAGTCTAATCTTTCTAGTTTCTAGCTATTTCTAAGAGAAAACACAAGTCTAAGATAAACTTACATATAGAGCAAGACAGTGCTGATGAGTTGGATGGTCAAGACAAAAATGCTTAATGCTCTCTGATTCTCTCTGTTTTTTAAAAATCACATTCCTGGTTCACATTACATCATTCTTCACACTTGCCTGGGTTCCCAGGCTAACAGAAACTACATTTATTCTTCACCTATGGGCAGAAACCAGAGCAATAAAGAACATTTATGCATGCAAATTCTGGCCATTAATTCTGGCCTTAAAACAATAGGCAGGATGCTTCACTCTAGACTTACTGGCTCAGAGTTTTAACATCAAAATGTCACAACATGCTTTACTTGGTCAGTAGAGTGCACTGTTGTTACATTTTTTTCAATTCCACAAATAACACTATTTTTACAATTTAAGACACAAGCCTGTGGTTTACATTAATATGTACAGATGACAGAAGTATCTCCAAAATTCTATCTGGCTAGGCTGGCAGCCTTCACCTATCTTCACATATCTCCCCCCTGGAGATCTCAAGCTAGTTTTTCAAGTGACCCTTGAGAAATGCTGCTTGAGGGAGGGAGGTCTATCTGAGTATATCTTACTCCATTCCCTGTCTTGAGAGCCTATCTTTATTGGCATTGCTAATCCCACTGCGGTGTTGCACAGACATATCATATGCTTACAACCCCAGGCTCCATCTTAGCAACTTGGCATTTTACTGGCTGGCTCTGTTTAACCATGTTAGGGGGTTGTGATCTGTCATAACAGTGAATTTCCTTCCATACGATAAGGCTGAAGTTTCTGCAGTGCCCACACTATGGCTAGACATTCATTTTCTACAGCTGCATAGCATTCATCCCTGGGCTGGAGCCTGCAACTGAGATAAACCATTGGGTGCTCTTCTCCCTCTGAAGAAATCTGGCTATGTACAGCCCCCTCCCCATGGTTCAAAGTATCCACCTGCACAACAATTTTTTTGCTGTAATCTGGACTGGCTAATACAGGGGGTCCTCCCAAAGCTTCTTTAAGCTTCTGGAATGCCTGCTCACATGCTGGGGTCCACAGTACCTTATCTGGCCTGTTCTTCCTTGTCAGGTCTGTGAGGGGAGCAGCTATGGCACTATAAATGGGGACGGACTTTCTGTAGTACCCTGCTGTCCCTAAAAATGCCCTCACCTGCTTTTTAGTAACAGGTGCAGTCCATGCCTGAATGGCTTCCACTTTGGCAGGTTCTGGCCTTATCTTACCACTCCCCACTCTATGTCCTAGGTAGGAGATCTCTGCCATACCCACCTGACATTTGCTCAGCTTAATGGTCAACCCTGCCCTCTGGAGTCTGCCCATCACCTCCTGGACATGCTGAAGATGCTCTGGCCAGGAATGGCTGTAGATGGCAATATCATCTGGGTAAGCAAGGGCAAACCATTCTGCCCCTGCCAGGATATGATCTACCAACCTCAGGAAAGTCACTGGGACATTCTTCATCCCAAAGGGCATCTTTGTAAACTCATACAAGCCACAAGGAGTCACAAAGGCTGACATCTCTCTAGCATTGGGGTCAAGGGCACCTGCCAGTAACCCTTGGTAAGATCAATGGTTGTAAGATACTTAGCCCCATCCAGCTGCTCTAGGGCCTCATCTGTCCTAGGCATGGGGTAAGCATCTGACTCTGTGTGACTAATTTCCTGTAGTCCACACAAACCCTGGTGCTGCCATCCTTCTTTGGCACCAGCACCACTGGGGAGGCCCAGGGACTGTTGGACTCTTGAATCACCCCTAGTTCCAACATCTCCTGCACCTTCTCCCTTAGAGTCTGTTTGACTCTCTCAGGCACTCTATAAGGGGCCTGCCTAATAGGCCCTTGGGTTCCTGTATTCACCTGGTGCTGCCCCAGGTAGGTGCACCCTGGTTTCTCAGTGAACATGTCCCCAACTTCCTGCAACACTGCTCAGATTTCTTGAACCTGGGTAAGAGATAGCTGCTGGGACATTGCTACCCCATCAGCCCAAGCCTCACTGAGGAGATCATTCCCGAGATCTCCCTCAGACTCCTCCTGAAATCCACTGCAAATGCTCAGCCCAAGGGCCTCCCTATCACGGTAAGGATTTATCATGTTAACATGGTACAATTTGTGCCCCTGCCTTCTGCCTTGCAGTTCCACCATGTAGTTTACATCACTTACCTTTCTTACCACCTTGCAGGGTCCCTCCCAAGCTGCTTGCAGCTTGTTGTATCTGACAGGAATAAGAACCATCACATGCTGCCCTACAGCATACTCTCTAGCTTGAGCATTCCTGTCATACCACACCTTTTCTGTTGTTGGGCTTCTGCCAGGTTCTCCTGGGCCAAGCCCATGAGTTCCCTGAGCCTTATCCTGCGGATTAGGACGTATGCCACAACAGACTCCTTGTGAAACTCGCACTCACCTTCCCACTCATCTCAAATTAAATCTAGAGGTCCCCTCACCCTATGCCCATACAGCAACTGAAAGGGTGAAAAACCTGTGGATTCCTGGGGAACCTCTCTGTAAGCAACAACAGATGGGGCAAATATTTGTCCCACTCCCTCTTAAACTGATCTGCAAATGCTCATAGCATGGACTTGACTGTAGAGTTTAACCTCTCAACAAGTCCATTAGTCTGGGGATGGTACGGGGTGGTCTTCATGTGCTTCACCCCACAGGACTTCCACAGGCAAGCCAGCAGGTCTGACACGAAATTGGCACCTCTGTCAGTCACTATTTCTTTTGGGAAACCTGCCCTGCTGAAAATCTGTAAAAAAGCATTTGCCACCTAATCTGCCTCAGTGGAGGACAAAGCCACTGCCTCAGGGTATCGTGTTGCATAATCCACTACCACTAGGAAATACTTTTTCCTGTGGAACTTGGGGTACTCAGAGGACCCACAATATCCATAGCTACCCTCTGAAATGGCTCCTCAATCACAGGCAAAGGCATCAAAGGAGCTCTCACCTTGTCTCCTGTCTTGCCTACCTTTTGGCACTGCTCACAGTTCCTGCAATACCCTGTTATATCTCTAGAAATTCCAGGCAATAGAAGTTCTGCATAATATGCCTTTTTGTACATTTTATGCCCGTATGACCTGCAAGGGAATATCATGGGCTATGGCTAGAAGCACCAGATGGTAGGCTCTAGGCACTACCAACTGCTGCACTCTCTCACCTTCTAGCCCTCCCTCAGGGGTCCACTCTCTGTAGAGTAACCTTTTGCTCCAGTATACAGATTCTCCCTTTCCTTGAGAATCAGGTTCCTCAATAGCTACCTGAATCAGGCCTTGCAATGTAGAGTCTGAGAGCTGAGCCTGTCTCATCTCTCTCCTTGTAACCCTTCCCAGCTCCCCTTCCACAGGAAGTCTGGCATCCTGGGACAGTGGTGCCTCACTTTCCACCTGGGTACTACTACTCACCTCTACCTTTACAGTCACTCTAGCCAAGGGACCATCAGTACCCCCAAGCAGCTGTGGCTCACCTTCAGTCTCACTGCTACAGGGTAGCTCCCTCCATGAAATATCCACCTCTCCAGTCCTGGCTGCAAGTATGCAGTCTGTCTGGGTCTCCCCCAGGCTACCAGACTTACCTGCTTGCCTCCAAGCCTGACTGCATGTAACTGTACAAGCACAGGGTACTGCACTATCAAAATCATTCCCTATCAGGACATCTGCAGGTATATCCTCAAACACACCTGCTTGCTTGCTTCCTTTTCCACCCTCCCAGTCAAGGTGAACCCTAGCCAAAGGTATTTGGAATGGGATCCCTCCTAAAGCCCTGACTGGAGTAGACTGCCCAGGCAAGTAGTGCTCCTCTAAAACCATTGCAGGCTTTACAATGGTTATATCAGAAGCTGTGTCTCTTTTGGCAAAGATCTCTTTGCCATTCACTACAATAGGATATAACCTCTGGTGGTAGTTTGGTACCCTTGTTGTCCCAAGACAACCTACTATTGGCATTTTGTCTTTCCCACTTACTGGCTTACTCACCTTTGGTTCCCCACCTTGCCACCGTGGACACCTGTATGCCACATGGCCCCACTGGTTGCATTCAAAACATTTAACCCTAGCTCCTGGACATGTACCTGGACTAGTGGCTTCCCCCGCTACTGGCAGATTCTGTTGGGGCAGTCTGTGCTGCCCACCATGGGTTTCTTTAGACCCATGAGCAGTACTGGGGGTCCCTTTCCTGTTCAGGGCTGTTCTGCTTGCCAGGTATAGGTCTCCCTTCTTCTCCAACTCATCTGAAGTAGCTCATTGTCTAACAGCTAACATGTCCTCAGGCTAAGTGCTAAGGGCTTGTTCCCTCACCAAAAGGTCTGACAGCCCTTCAAAAGTGGTGACCTGACATCCACCCATCCACCTATGGAAATAAGTGCTCAGTTCAACAACATATTCACACACACTTTTATCTGCCTTGCGTCTATGCTCACAAAACTTTTCCCTATACATTTCAGGTGTTAGCTTAAACAATTCTAACAAGTGATTTTTAACAGCAGTATAATCAAAACATGCAACACAGACATTTTTGACAAAACAGTTACAGCTTTTCCATGGAGTAAGGGGGTCAGGAACCGTACACAGAGCCTTTGGTCAACACTATACTGTTTGCATACCCTCTCAAACATATGAATGAAACTATAAAGGACATTTATGCATGCATATTCTGGACATTAACTCTGACCTTAAAACAACAGGCAGGATGCCTCACTCTAGACTTACTGGCTCCGAGTTTTAACATCAAAGGGTCACAACATGCTTTACTTGGTCAGTAGAGTGCACTGTTGTTTCATTTTTTTCAGTTCCACACGTAACACTATTTTTACCATTTAAGACACAAGCCTGTGGTTTACATTAATATTTACAGATGACAGAATTATTTCCAAAATTCTATCTGGCTAGGCTGGCAGCCTTCACCTATTTTGACCCAATCTTCACATTAATCATAACTTTTTTAGTTTCAAATCCACATATTTTGCTAAAGGCAATGTTTTTGAACCTTCAGTGGAGACTATGGATCTAAGAGGGGGATCTGTTTCATTTTTATTCTGGATTTATCCACTTTTAGATAGGTGTATGTGTTACTGTCAATCAAACCTTCCATAAACATATCTGTGAGTGCTAAGTCCACTCTTCTGTATGATATATTAACTTCATTTCTTGATACAGATACATATTTGCTAGTGCCCATCAATATTTAATTCATTTTACCTTCATAAATTAAGGTATCCATTAGTACAGTCCCCCCTCCCTTGTCTGGCTTCATAACCCTGGTTTCTCTATCATTTCTGAGTTCAAGAATGCTTCTCTCTTTATGGTTTAAATTAGCTTTGTACTTAACCATAAAAAATTATTTTCTAATTTCACCTTCCACAATGCGTTCAAAATGTTTTTATTTGAGGGTGTAGGGGTGGGTTAAATGTGCTTTTTCTCTTTATCTCTTTGCCACTTGTAATGTTTTCCTGGGGTAACAGTAAACCCAAGTTAATTTTCCTGGTGAATAACTTAACATCAATTAAAGTTTTTGCTAAATCTCCTTTCTTCAAGGGTATACACTTCATTCCTTTGGACAGGAGATTAAATTGTTCAACCGTGTAGTACTATTTTACTAAAGTTGTAAATACTGCAACCTTCCTTAACATACTTGTATTTGCTATTTTCATCCTGCCAACATTTTCCAAGTTGGGGTGAGGTATAATTTCAGTGCTTAGTATCTCCCCCTCCCCCTTCTCCCTCCCCTCCAGAAAAAAAATCTGCTGTTGATATTCATTTCCTGCCTTGTTCCTGATTCTTTCTGATCTCCGCAGAGGTAAATTCTCAGAAAAATCACCCAGTTCACTTACCTTTTTGAAAAAGAAATAACACTGCCAGGAATAAAGCCTCTTCATGTCAGTTTGCAAATATCCAAGTAAAATGTTCCACGAGTACAGCAGCACAGCTTAGGCTAAATAAAACTTTAATTTTAACAAAAGAAACAAAGAAAATACAAAGTAGGTCAGTACGTGCTTTCACTTGGATCCACCATGCTTCCTCAGACTGTCATTATGTCACTCACATTACTAAACTATTTAAAATAAAATCCTTCCACTGGTTCTAACAATCATTAAATAAATTGTCTTTGCAACAACTCATACTTATTAATATCCATGCCCTTCTCTTAAAAGCTAACTAAAAAGCTAAGTACATTGAAATAGAACCAAGAACATCCCAAATAACTGTTAAAATCAAGCTATAAATTCTTAATACATATATAACTTACTTATGCTATTATAATTATATAACCTATGTTAAGAACATAAAAATATATAAAAAAGTATATAAAATACAATTGATCAGCATATTAACACATGGTTAGTGTATCAGTTTCCTATCTTTTAAAAAAGGTTTCAAACTAATGGAATCATTTAATCCTTATTATTTGACCATCATGACTCCACAGTAGTTCAGAAAGACTTTTATCTGGCCCATCAAATTTCCAAAAGCATCTCCACTAGATCCAAAGAAGTCTTAATTCTTCTTTACTTATATCTTACCAGACTCATAATTGCATATAGGTTCACAAGTGTTTACTAGGCTAACAACCACAATGGCCTTTTTAAGCCTGGCCATGCATCCCAAATCTTTGACAGGTTCTGATACCCTTGATAAGTGTAAGCAGGAGTTTGGGAGATTAAATATTTACAAAGAGGGGCCTGGGATATGAACCATTTATTTACAGGTTGCCTGCATTCATTATATACATATGTGCCGAACCAGGGATGAATTTCTTGTTCCACATCCAATTGTCCAAGTTGCACTTGAATTGGGTTAGGGAAGAACTCTGTTTCACATGGATGGGGAGCCTGTTCCATAGATGGGGTAGTCTCCGGGATACATACCTATCTCTCCAGCAGGTCCTACAGATATCACAGACAAGGTTTAAGTCTTTAGAATGGGTAATTGTGCTGCTGTTTATTTTGCAGATATGCAGGAAGTCCATCAGAGTGGGGTCTCACAATGCCTTGTATGCCAGGTTTAGATCTTCTCTCAACAGCCTATGGGAGACAGAATACAAGGATAGGGTCTTGAGGTGGTCTGCATAGGACATGCTACTTAAGCCCTGTGTTCATTTAGAGAGGAACTGATAGCCACAGTTGTGCAGTGGTTAGCGTTGTCGCCTCACAGCAAGAGGTTCTCCCGTTCGATTCTCGGCTGGAGCGCCTTCTGTGTGGAGTCTGCATGTCCTCCCAGTGGTTGAGTGATGTTAAAGACATGCAGGTAGGTGCAAGCGTGAATGGGCATGCCTTCATTGAAGGTTGGGCATCGGGCTGGCAACTCGGCACTGTAAAAATCCACTGCCAATTATGAGTTCCACTGTGGCGACCCCTAACTGTGAAAAGCCAAAAGTCTATTCTTTTAGAGAGGAACTCCTGTGGACATTCCAGTTGTTGGATATGCCTGGTTAGGTGCATACTAAAGGAGGCATTGTACTCAATGATAGGTCTAAAGAATGCCAAATACAGTGGAATAATTACTTCCTTGGACCTAGATGCCATACCTTTGTTTATAAGTTGTGCAACATAGAATCCTTACTACTGCAGACATGTGATGGTCAAAGGCTAGATTACTGTCTATGTGTGTCCACATGTCCTTTACTACTTGGTCAGCTCCTAAGGATGTCTTGTCAATATGATAGTTACCAGGGGTGGATAACTTCCTGAAGGATACTATTATGCATTTCTTGGCATTTAGTTTTAGTCCATGGCTCTGACACCAGCTGTTGGTTTCTGTCAGCTCTTCCTGGAGAACATTTGTGTAGGTGGGGGATTCACTGACAACTCCTAATTTGCAATCATCTGCAAATTTAATTAGCTAGAGACCACTGACATTGATCTTGACTTCAGATAAATAAATGCCACAAAGGAGCGGTCCCAGGACCAATCCCCGAGGGACTCTGCTTCTGAATGGCATGTTGTAGAGGTGGCATACTTCTCAACTGTCCAGATGTTTGCAGAATGTCCAGATTTTTGCCTCAGAATTTAGGTCCTGTTCCTCATAATATCTGTGGTTTCCTGGCAAAGAACTGGGATGATCTAAAGAATTAAGTCACTAAATAATGACATGTTTTGGGCATTTGTCTGACCATTATGTCAGGCTTTGTTCAGATTTCTTGGGCTAAGAGGTTGAGAGGTATGATTCCTGGGTCCTGTCTGGGAGCCAGTTGGCTATCCACTGGGTGACATAAGGGTTTGTACCTAACCGCTTGAGTTTGTCAACAATGCCTGAGTAGGGTATTGTGTCAACTGCCTTGGACAGGTCAAGATAGGCAGTGTGAACCATTTTGCCCTCATCCATTACTTTGATGACCTTCTCAAAGATGTCCAGCAGGTTAAGCAGGCATGACCTGCCCTTAACAAAACCAAATTGGGTTGGATCCAGTGTTTGGAGATTTCCTGTGTCATTAGTGATCATTTTCATAATAATTCTTTACATGGCTTTGCATATGAGGCTAGTGAGACGTATGGGTCTGTAGTTTCCAGGGTCTGTAGATGGCCCACCTCTGTGCAGAGGAATGACTGTTCCTTTTCTGCATTCATGAGATATGAAGACTCTTTCTCTTTAGAGACTACAGTTAAATAGCAATTCTAGATGGCCTGATAGGTCATATTTCATGCTATGTAGAAGGCATCCTGGGAAATTGTCTGGGTCCATTGATACAGTGTTCTTGGCCTTAGAGAGAGAGCATTAAGGACCTGTTTCCTAGTGACAGCAAGACCATTATATTTGATGGTATTTCCTCAGGGAAGGTTGAGAGGGAGAGAGAGAGGTAAAGTTGGAGCTGAATTTGTCGGTCAGTAGGTTTGCTATATATGCTGACTCAGTACAGGTTTCTCTGAACAATGAGCTCTGCACAATTGTGTATTGTCTTTGAGGTTGTGGAGATAGCAAAAGAATAATATGTGGTTGCCCTTGGCCTGGCTGGCCATATTTACCTCAAATTTGGTTTTCTTAGACTTTATTTGTCCACAAACTTGTTTGTTTAGTTTGATGAGAGTGCTTTTATCCTGCTGAGTGCTGCTTCTTCCTCTTTTGGCTTTTCCCAGTTAGGAGTCACCACAGTGGATCACCTTTCCACTCATGATTGACAGTGGAGTTTTATGGTGTTGAGTTGGCAGCCCGGCGCCCAACTTTCCACAGAAGGCACACACACGCACACACTCACCCCTAGGGCCAATTTAGTGTCCAATCCACCTACAGCATGTCTTTGGGATGTGGGAGGAAACTGGAGCACACAGAGGAAACCCATACGACTACAGAGAGGACATGCAGACTCCACACAGAAGGCACCCCAGCTGAGGATCAAACTGGAGAACCTCTTGCTGTGGCCCGGCAACGCTGACCACTGCACCACCGCGGCCGCTCTTTATCCTGCTGGGTGCTGCACCTCCTAATTTTTAATTCCTGTTATTCTTACATGCAATGTCTTTTCTTTCACTGATAAGTATTACATTCAGAATGTAGGTGTTGCTATGGTCACCATGCACATGAATAGTTATGCAAACATGGTGGTTGCACAATGGGAATCAAGTATGTTTTTAATGATAAGAACATGTATCAAAATTTGATTTTGTACTATGTTCGCTTTGTTGATGATGCCTTCCTTATTTGGGCTCATTCAGTCGATTCTCTGCATGATCCTGTAGATTATTTACAAGCTACGACTAACTTTTTAAGATTTACTTTTAGATATTCTGTCCGTGAGATTGATTGTTTAGATGTATGCATTACTAAGATTTCAGGTGGTATTGAAACATAGATATATAATATATCATAGATATATAAAAACTGTGCAAAATGAATAACTTGTTGCATGCTTGGGGTATGGACTCGAAATATCTGAAAAGGAATGTTATGAAAAGTCAGTTTTTAGAAATACTAGACTGCATATGAAGGATAGTGAGATGTATTCCTCCTTTGATGTTCTCACTAATGAGTTTTGTCGCAGAGGTTATTCTGATTTTGATATTTCTCAGGTACAGAATAAAGTTTTGTCTTGTGGACAGACAAGAGCAAAACCATATTTTTTGAGTAAAGATGAAATTATGGAGAGCAATAATGTTGTAACTCATCAGTTAAGAATGTGCTTGACATATTCTAATAATGTTCATTCTGTTTGTGATATTATTAGGAAACATTGGAGGATACTAATGTCTGATAGTAAGTGTAGGTGTTAAATAAAATCAAAAATTCAATACACAGGAGGTTCCGATTCAAAAGTTTACTAGTGTACACCAGGAGGCAAAAAAACATACAAGTACAGAATTTTGTCTGACTTGAAACAGGAAGCACACAATTTTATATAGGTTTAACATTTAGCTATGCCCACCTTACTGACGTGATATGTTACAGGGCATCTACATCACTTTAGCTTACAATTCTTCATTCATTAAGTTTGCTGATGCTGTACATTTAAAAAAACTTTTCCGTTAGATACAATACGACCTTGCTATCCAGATGGTCAGTCATAATGTCTTTCTGTAAAGTTACTTGTTCAAGGTTTCATATCAGTTTGAATACAATAGCAGTTTCAGTCTTTTAATGCATGCCTTTGTTCTGTTACACTTTCTCACATAGCTGCGTGATATCTAAGTAACACATATACAAGGCCATCTCATTCCGACAGGAAACAACAGAAGATTTCATTATTTCACACATTTAATTTCCTGACCCAGCAGATAATCACTTGTGAAAAGCATAAACATTAAAACTTGCTAAGCTAGCATTCTGTAAGGGTCAGGGATCAGCTTTTGCTTCAAGCCACACTGCAGTTTCAAAACTACTTCACATTTAGACATGAATTCATTTTACTACTATATGATTAATAGAATAAAATGCATTATATACTACTTTGCTTTTAAACTAGCATTTCTCATGTATTCAAATACACATTTTTCTAACATTTTCCCCCTATTAATACTTTGTATTCTATTTTGAAGTAGGCATAGTGTCATTTCATCTCCTAGCCTTTTCCGCTCTGGATTTTCAGCTAGGTGAGTCATTTAATCTATACTTCAGAAAAAGCGTCATCTGAAATCAATCTTTCAGTTTCAATATCTTGGTAGAAAGTTTCAGTAACAGATACATCAACAAAGTCTTTGATTAATCTTTTCATGCAGGGAATTCCACAGCAAACACATGCCCCTATTAGGAGTATACCCACACAAATGGCAATCAGAATATTCATTAGGATGGAACCCCACCCCCCAAATAGATTCTGGAAAAAGTCTGTCAGTGGGTTTGGGCCTGGTTCATTCATGGCTGATACTTGCTGAATTACTTCTAGGTGGTTATTTATCTCATGGCGATTGTCAGGGATAAAAGCACAGCATTCTTCTTTGATAAGCGCGCATGTACCACCTCTCACCACTAGGGTGAAGTCAAGAGCCATCTGATTCTGTAGCACAACAGTTCTCATTGCATTCAGTTCATCAGTCACCAATTCTAGGGTGGAAAAAGTTGCATTACTCATTACTTCGAGAAGTTTCTACAACTTCCTCAGCTCCCAGATCAATTTGACTGCTCCATAAGCTGGGAGTATTCCTGCCCAGGATATAACACTGTCACTCAAGTCCATATGAGTCAATTCACTTTTGTCTTTTACTGAATTATGGTCTTTCCAACCAGCTTCAATCTTCCCAACTGGATTCACAGGTTTCTTAACTGGACCTTTGGATTTTCGAGCTGTTTCCCTTACATTTCGTATCTTACCCAAAGGTAATTCTGCAGTATGTCTTATTGCCGGAACCAAGTAACCCAAAAAACAACTGCCGGACCAATTCTCAGGTAACCATTTATATGCCTTTTTCCCACAAATAAAATAACAGTTTTCTGCTTTAGTACTAATACGCATCAGCCCTGCATGAAACATTTTTTGATCTATAACTGAATTGTTTAAACAAAACTGGATTTTTTTGAATGTCACTCATAGTTGTTTTCAATGAGTTTAAATACGAGTCACAATTAGTATTGCAAAAAGTATTGTCATTACTATTCTTAATATAACATCGGTAAGATATGGTTATATTGCAATTGCTCCAGCCCACCTAGAGAGTGTCATTTTTGTAGAAACATACAACTCCTTTTTGTGTGACAGGTAAAAACAAAGCTATTTTGTCCTGTGATCTCACAGTTCCTGTGTCGAAAAGTAAATTCTCCCAAGTCTCATTTATCCCCAAAGGGACAGTGGACATTACCAGTCCTCCATATGCTGTTGGTATAGCTGTACAAACCCAGCAATTTGAAATGTTCATAGTCTCTGCATACACACGTTTCATGGCCAGGTATGTGTTAAAATTTGGATGACAGTCTATAGACGTTTCATCACGCCTTCCCACTTTCACTTGTGTGGTTGTGTGTAGGATAAACCACAGCAAGAGGAAAATTGTCACAATTACAGTTAATAAATGTACACACAACAAAATGATTATGCAACATCTCTGGGGTTGATCTAAACTTCTATTCACTTTGTTTTTGGCCATCTCGGTCTGGTTGTGTATCAGTCTCAAAGTTTTTATCAAGTTGAAAGTTCTTTACCAGTTTACAATGCGTTAAATGAACCCAGGATGTCCTCTCGGCCACTCTAACTGCAGTAGGCGTTGCCAACGGAACCTGGTACGGTCCCTCCCACTTTGGACTCGCCCAATTCTTCCTTTTCGTCACTTTCAGCCAGACATATGTCCCAGGAGCCAAGACTGCTTCCACTGGTCTGGTCTGTTCCTTATCTGAAAAAGAGTTTAACTGCAAAACAGATTTATTTGTTAACAGTTTTTTTATATAACTAGCTAATGAACTGTCAGCCTCCTGCTCTGCAGGCATGAGAGCTTTCCACTGAGGCACGTAATATGCTCTCCCAAAAATCATTTCAAATGGAGTCAAACCCTTTGCATTTGGAACCGTTCTCATACTCAGCAGTGCTAAAGACAGACAGTATATCCAATTCTTTTGGGTCTCTTCTACTAGCTTCCTTAACTTGTTCTTTAGGGTACCATTGTACCTTTCCACCAGTCCTGCTGACTGTGGGTGGTAAGCACAATGGTTCTTTAAGGAGATACCAAAAAATCTCCCAAGCTGGTGAATCATCTGATTCACAAAATGTGTGCCATTGTCACTATAAATCCTCTCCAGAATGCCAAATCTAGGGATTACTTCTTTTATCAGGGCTTTCGCCACTGTTGCTGCATCCGGGTTTTTGGTTGGAAAAGCTTCTACCCATTTAGAAAACATGTCTATAATAACTAAACAAAACTTCTTCCCTTCACATTTATTCAATTCTATTAAATCTATACAAATAGTATGGAACGGATATGGTGGTATAAGAAAACTTCCTTGCTTGGTTTTAAATGCTCCTTGTGCATGATGCTTATTACAAGTATGACAAGCTGCACAAAATTTTTTTGTGTAATTTGTGTATCCATATGTTTGGAATATTCGATTTACTAACTGTACCATCCCCCCTGTTGAGACATGGCACTGCCCATGGCTCAACAAAGCTGCATATCTAAATAAATTAGACAGCAATATCGGTTTTCTTTCTTTGGAAATGTACAGTCCATTCTCAAGAATTGCACCTCGTTTTACCCATTTTTGTTTTTCTGCTTTTGTAGTAAGCATCTGCATTGTTTTTAACATGTCTAAATCTAAAATCTCAGAGGGTTGTAATTCCTCATTTAAAAGTACAGTTTCTGAATCTGAGGCTGCTTGCTTTGCAGCTGCATCAGCTCGTGCATTGCCTTTCGAAATCTTATCCTTCTGTTTTGTATGAGCTACACATTTACAAATAGCTACTTTGGTAGGTAACTGAATAGATTCTAATAACTCCAAAATAAATTGCGCATGATTAATAGATTTTCCACTGGATGTTATCATTCCTCTATTTTTCCATTGTTGTGCAAATGCATGTACTGTAGAAAAAGCATACTGACTATCAGTATATATGTTCACACACTTGCTCTTGTCAAAGCTATCAACTCTGCTGCTTGTGCAGATAAGTTGTGTGGTAAGGATTGAGCTTCTAAAATTTCAGTGTCTGTAACTACTGCATACCCTATCAGATTCTTCCCTGTAGGACCCCTTCTGCATGAGCCGTCCACGTAATATGTCACCTCAGCATTATCCAAGGGCATATCTGTAAGATCTTGTCTAGGTAAAGCTAACTGTTCAATTTCCTGCAGACAGCTGTGTGGTGTGCCCTCCGCAGGAGTTGGAAGTAATGTTGACGGATTCAATGTCGTACATCGTTCAATTGTCATATGAGGTTGGCTCAGCAGTATAGACATACATGAAAGATGTCTAGCAGGAGAAAGATATGCCATTTTCTCTTGCAGTAAAATTATTGCAACTGCATGAGGCACTCTCAATGTGAGAGGGTGGAATAACACCACTGAGGCTGAAGCCTGTACTGCCATTGCGGCTGAAACTACTGCTTGTACACAGTGAGGCAAAGATCACGCCACTGGGTCTAACTGTGATGAATAGTAGGCTATGGGGCGTTGCTTGTCCCCATGTTGTTGCGTCAATACTGACATCATATATCCTTGCTTACAATCTACGGTCTGAAAGAATTGTTTGTGATAATTTGGAAGTCCTAAAACTAATGAAGAAGCTATCAACTGCTTCAACCTGCAGAAAGCCGTTTCTGCTTCAGTTGTCCATTGTAAGAAATCTTGTGCTGCCATTGGTGTCTTATATATCAAATCAGTCAGTGGAGCAGATTCCAAAGCATAATTTGGTATCCAGCTCTGACAAAAATTAGTTGTACCTAAGAAAGACATCATTTCTTTCTTGGTTGTTGGTTTGGGTGCTTGCAAAATCGCTGTTTTTCTTTCTTCATCTATTTATTTTATTATTTATTTATTTATTTATTTATCATTTGTTGATTTCAGCGGAGGCCCAGGGAGAAATGCTCCAGATGCATGTCTTTTAGTATTCTACCTTCATTGGATATTACAAATCCAAGGTATCTAACTTGTTTTCTCCAAAGTTGTAACTTACTTTTGTTTACTTTGTGTCCTTGTATTGCTAAAAAAATCAATAATGCTACAGTATCCTCCCTGCACTGTTGCTGGGTGGGGGCTGCTAGCAAGATGTCATCTACATAAAGTAGAATTTGACTACCTCCTGGTGGAGTAAATCCTGCCAGGTTGCGAGCCATTTCTTGTGCAAAAATTGTTTGGCTCTCACAATATCCCTGTGGTAGTCGAGTATATGTATACCTTTTACCCCGAAATGTAAATGCAAACCAATATTGACTATCAGGATGTATAGGTATTGAAAAGAAAGCATTGCTAATATCTACCACAGAGAAATACTTCTGTTGTGGTTCTAAATTGTTTAACAAGGTATGTGGGTCTGGCACTGTAGGTGCTCTAGGTATTACCGCATTATTTAACGCTTGTAAATCTTGTACCATCCGCCATTCCCTGTTTGCTTTTTTAACAGGAAATAGGGGTGTATTACATGGTGAATCAGGAGATTCTACCTGTACTCCTTCTTTCAGTAATGCTGCTATTATAGGCTTAATTCCTATTTCTGCATCTTTTCTCAAAGGGTATTGTTTTTTCTGTGGTCTGAAAGCTGACTTTGGGGTTATTGTAACTGGTCCTGCTGTTCGAATAAGTCCTACATCTGACTTGCCTGTTGACCAGAGAGTTGTCGGAATTTCACATAAGGTCTTTTCTTCTTCTTCTAATAAAAATGCTAATCAGCTGTCCTCGCTAGATTGCAAGTGTACAGATGGATGTGTCTGTGTCAACCAATTCAGTTTTTGTTTTTGTATCCCTTGTTCTGATAGTTCTAAATCAGTCTGTTTCTCCCATCTTGTTACTTTTTCTCCTAAATCTGCCCATTTAACACTTTTGTTCTTTGTCAAGCTGACATGTGGCAACCAATTTGATCTATACAATGCAAGGAATTCTTGAGGTAATGAACAGCTAACTACACTGTTCCCCTCAGCATCCCAGTACAAAGTACGCAAAACCAATCTAGTTGCACGATTTCTAAACAATTCTTCCTCATACTCTCTATCAGGTCCTGGTGTGGTACAGTAGTATAGAGTACAGTGTAACAAATGCTGTCAATCAGTGTCAAGGGAGGGGGCTTTACTGATGGCTACATTCATCAGCTCCTCGGTCACTGTCCCTGGACCAGTCGTGACTAGGTCCTGGCTGTACCAATAAAAGGTTTCACCCTCCGATCGCACTACAAAGGTATCCATTTGTCTCTGTGCCTCCATACCTTGTACAGTTGGAACTACTGCTATGCCAAATATCTGCATAAGGTCCATGCCCAATAGGTTTACTGGACACTTTGCAGACACAACTATTTTACTTCTCTGGGTCATACCTGAAACAAGGTCAGTTATTGCCATATCATGGGAAAGTGGTTCCCTGTATAGCTGTCCATTTGCGGCTTTTACTAGTATATAATCAGGTGATTCAGAATGTTCTGGTAACTTGGAGGGGTTTATCAAAGTCCGTGATGCTCCTGAGTCACACAGGAATTTGACTTCTCTTCCCTCCACCAGAAGTGCAACTTCCGGTTTTGTATCTGCTAAGTAGAGCTCTAAGCTCAATAATGCTAAGTCCAAAATTTCACTTTCTTCATCCTCCATATCTATTTGCACTTCCTCTACTCCTTCTATCACATTTACATTTGCTTTTTGTTTCTTACCCTTTCCTGATGATTTCTGACTTTCACTTGACGTATCCTCACTATCATATAGTCAGTCCTCATCTCCTTTATCTTCTATAATTATCTTTTTGTTTTGCCTACAATCCCTTGCTAGATGCCCTTTTTTCCCACATTTGAAGCATTCACCTCTCTTTTTACTTTCTTCAAAATCTTCTGATCGTTTGTCAGACTGTTTGTTTCCCTGATCCTTCTTCTTGCCCTTTTCACCTGACTGTAATACAAATACTTCAGCTCCGTCTTCAGCAGTGAAGACTTGTGCCTTCTTTTTCTTTTTACTATTAAAATGTCTCTCAGCATGTCTAGTGTATTCGAGTAAGGCTTGTAGCCTCCCTGTTCGATGATCTATCATCTGCTTCGTAATGAAGCTACTAATAGGTGCAATGCAACCTTTCAAAAATGCATTTTTTAATTGTTGATCATACGGGGAATCAGTTGTTTGGTTCTCAGGAACTGACATATCGCTATGATTATTAAAACATTCTAATAATCTAGCATAATATCCATCTATTGTCTCATTTTCCTGTTGTATGCATTGATTAATGCAAGTCCAGTCTGCTCTGGGTTTCCATTTCTCAGAGATTCGGTCTGTCAGACCTTTCACTCTGTTGTCTAACTCTGCGTCACTATGTGAGAGTGGCCTAAGTTCTGCATTACGAGGATTCCAGGTGCCACAAATCATGTGCCAATCTGGACCTATAATTTGTCTTACTACTTTTTCTACTTCTTCCCCATTCAAGTGGTAACTTAACCTCATGCCTTGTAAATCTTCTAAAAATTTCGTAAAATTAACTTTCGGATGGGGGATTCCCTAAGTAGCCTTCCGGATGTCTTCCGGTGTCCATGGTCTATATACGAGGAGTGTTGGATCCTGCCCTTCCTGTCCTGCCTTAGGATTTGGAACTTCTATAAGTGGGAATATTTCTTCCTCACTCTCATCCTGTAGATTTCTCTCTATTTGGTATGATTCTGTGTCACTATGTGTTTTACATGTTTGGGACCTAGTCTCAATAGGATCTCTAACAAATGGTTGTGGTCTTACTGAAACTTCAGGATAATGCAGAGGTGGACTAGCCTGTCCACTCGCTTCATATCCTGAAAAGGGTAAGGGAGGAGGTAACTGAGGAGGAGGAGGAGCTGTCGCTATTACCAAGTTATTATCCTCTTTGTCTAAAAATAATGTATTTGAATTTTTAAGCTTCTGTTCTCTACGATTTGCTTCCTCAATCCACCTGTGTGCTTGAGGAATGCCTAGTTGGCGTTGCTTTTTAGCCTGACCTCCTGCATCAGATTTAAACTGTTTAAGGAGTTTAACTAGTGAAGGTTTATCTAGTTTACCATCAAATTCATATTTATTAACCCATTTCGTATAATACCTAACATTATCAGAATGCTGTAATTGCATGTATTTTGCATCTTCGGTTAGGGGCGGATCTCGCGAGGTTTTAGTGCACTGATTACCCATGTCAAAGAAAATGTTACGTAACCCTTTTTTATCATGTGATGTCAATTTCTTAGTTCCTGCTTACAGTTTATCTAGAATAACTGTCTACCTTATTCTGTTACCCTGATCTATGACCAAATATACAGTACTTCCTTTTGTCCCTGATCTGCAAAACAAATCTTGACAACAATATACTGTAACCTAGTCCCTTATCTAAAAGAGAAAAAAGGCAAATTCTTCCTACCTGAGCCTCTGGTATTGAAAACTCGTTCAAATTCCGCTCTTCGGCCACAGATCAGAAAGTGGCCAGCCTCTTTACACACGACAATTCAGTCGGAGGTCTTTTCACTCAAGAAGAACCATTTCGGTAACTTCTCCTGCGCAGTATTCGACCACCGATATGCTCTGATCTGCAGCTTACCAAGGGAATTCCATCTCGAAAGGACCAAACTGTTAAATAAAATCAAAAATTCAATACACAGGAGGTTCAGATTCAAAAGTTTACTAGTGTACACCAGGAGGCAAAAAAACATACAAGTACAGAATTTTGTCTGACTTGAAACAGGAAGCACACAATTTTATATAGGTTTAACATTTAGCTATGCCCACCTTACTGACGTGATATGTCACAGGGCATCTACATCACTTTAGCTTACAATTCTTCATTCATTAAGTTTGCTGATGCTGTACATTTAAAAAAACTTTTCCGTTAGATACAATACGGCCTTGCTATCCAGCTGGTCAGTCATAATGTCTTTCTGTAAAGTTACTTGTTCAAGTTTTCGTATCAGTTTGAATACAATAGCAGCTTCAGTCTTTTAATACATGTCTTTGTTCTGTTACATTTTCTCACACAGCTGCGTGATATCTAAGTAACACATATACAAGGCCATCTCATTCCGACAGGAAACAACAGAAGATTTCATTATTTCACACATTTAATTTCCTGACCCAGCAGATAATCACTTGTGAAAAGCATAAACATTAAAACTTGCTAAGCTAGCATTCTGTCAGGGTCAGGGATCAGCTTTTGCTTCAAGCCACACTGCAGTTTCAAAACTACTTCACATTTAGACATGAATTAATTTTACTACTATATGATTAATAGAATAAAATGCATTATATACTACTTTGCTTTTAAACTAGCATTTCTCATGTATTCAAATACACATTTTTCTAACAGTAGGGATGTGTTCGGTGATGTGCCAAGATTTTCTTTTAAGAACTTTACTTCAATTAAGAGAATGTTATGCTATAAGCCTTTGATGGCTGGCAGGAACAAAATGAAACTGTCAGATATGATAGGTACTGTTCCATGTATAAGATGTAACGTTTGCAGATATATTAGAGAGGGTGATTGTTTTATACATTCTGATACTGGACAAAATTCTGATACTGGACAAATATATGTTTGATTTTTATGCCGACTGCAGTACTAAGAATGTTTACCTTACAATAAGTGAAACATGTCAGAGTTATTATGTTGAGAAGAATAACCATTGTCTTATGGATCAGATTAAGGAACATTTATATAGTGTTGAGGTATAGAGGTGATGTTAAGAATGCGTTGGGTAAGCATGTAATTAATGTAGGCAGTATGCATGTTTTTAGATTTTTGGTTCTTGAGATATATTTTACAACTGGAAGAGGTAGGGACATAAAGACCTGTACAGAGAGACTAGGAGTAGGGGATAGAATGATCATATCCCTTTAAGACCTGCCCTGAAGTCACAAGGTCTAAGGTGGTAGTTTTATGCTATTTAAATGTGGATGTATTTGCTTTTTAAGTAGATCTGATGAAGCAACCTGTTTAGTTGCCAAAGTGATCATCTTTTATTCTTGTCAATTTTATTGTTATATGTCTGCTTAGTGTGTGTTTATTAAGGAACGTTTACCAGTCTGACCTGCTGGTTTTCATTGATTTTATTGACATACTAATTTTTGTCATGATTTTCTTCCTTCTGTTTTAGAGCCTGATGATGTTGTGATTCCACTAGGTTGGCTTGTGTTTAGAGTTATTTCAGTACTTCTTTCTGGTGGGTACAGCTGCCTCTACATAGGTATTAAAATGCTTGTATAGGATCACAGGATCATAGGAAGTTACTAGGTTAATGACCCTAGGGCCTAGCCAAGTTCTACCCTTATTTCCGTGATCAGCACCTAATGCACGAGTCCAAGAGTGACACAGGAACCACCAGGGCGAATTTACAGTTACCTATGCAATCGTCCAGATTGCGTTTGAAGAGGGCCAATGAGATGCTGTGTTTGACATGAAGTGCGTGTCTGTTCCAAAGGTGTGGGAACCTCTGGGAGATAAATCTGTCCCTCCAACAGCTTCTATTAATGTCACATACCAGGCTAAGGTATTTAGAGCTAGTAACCCGTGTACCATTTGACTTGCCCATATGAAGCATTTCCAATAAAGCAGGGTCAGAGATCACCTTATATGTATGGCAGAGATCGCCTCTGAGTAGTCTGTATGAAACAGAATAAAATAACAGTGATTTCAGATGGTCAACATAGGACAGATGCTGAAGACCTTGAATTTTTCTTGTGAGGAACCTTTATGGTTTCTCCAATTGCTGCTGGTGTTTGGAAAGGTGCATGCCAAAAGGGGCATTGCACTCAATTATTGACCTGATGACGGAAGAGTACAGGGAGGTCATAACTTCTTTTTTTCTGGATGCAATGCCCTTACTTATGAAATGAGCAATACAGAATGCCCTTCTTACCACTGTGGAGACATGGTGATCAAATGTAAGATTGCTGTCAACCTGTGTGCTCAGGTGTCTCATCACTGTGTGCATACCTAGGGTGTTGCTATTGATGTGGTAGTTAGCAGGAACAATGGTCTTACCAAAAGGGATGCTAGTATATTTTTTTTACTCTGAGTTTAAGGCCATGACTTTGGCACCAATCATTTGTTTGTGTAAGACCCTCTTGTAGGATGTTAACATCATTTGGATATTCTATGACTGCTCCCAGTTTACAGTCATCAGCAAACTTTGTCAGCCACAAACCTTTAGTTTTTGCTTGTACTTTGGAAAATAGATTCCAAACAGCAGAGGACCAAGGACTGATCCCTGTGGAACACCACTGGTTACAGGTCTGCTGTTGGAGGTGGATTCCCCTAATTTAAATATATGTGAGCCAGTTAGCAACCCAACTAATGATATAAGGGTTTATACCTATCTGGGTGAGTTTGTCAATGATGCCTGAGTGGGGAATAGTGTCAAAAACCTTGGCTATATATCTAGGTAGGCTGTATGCACATATTTCCCCTCATCCAGGGCCTTGTTGACTGAAGAACTCCGCCAGGTTTAACAGGCATGATCTCCCTTTTACAAATCCAAACTGATTAGAGTCAAGTGTTTGGAGATTACCTATGTCTTTGTTGATAAAGTCCATGAGAATTCACTCCATGGCCTTGCAGATAAGGCTAGTCAGGCTAATAGGTCTATAGTTCCCGGGTTCAGTGGAAGCACCGCCTTTGTGAAAGGGAATAACAGTGGCCATTTTTCATTCAGCTGGGATGAAGCCAGTGCTTAGACTATGACTGAAAAGAGTACCCAATGGTGTTGCTAATTCTTGTTGGAGGCCATGAGGGACACAGCCTGGGATGTTATCAGGTCCCATAGATGCTGTGTTTTTAGCCTTAGAGAGGGTGTATACAATCTGCTCTTTAGAGATACAAGATAGGAGACATGTGGTAGGGATTTCATGGGGTACGTGTGGTAGGGACATGAGAGTGAAGTTTTCACAGAACCTGTTGGCCAACAGGTTATCTATGTTCAGACTCAGTATATGTGGTATCATTAACTACCAGTTCGGCACAAATCTGGACCTTTCCTTTTAGGTTACTGATGTAACTAAAGAAAGGTGCATGGTTGTCCTTAGTGAAGGAAGCTAGTTTGGATTCATATAGGGTATCTATGAACAGTTCTGTGTAGGCAGCAGTGTTCTCAGGGTTTATGTGGGCTTGAAATGTTGCCAAGTTATCACTTAATAGTAGGAAGTTAGCTTTAGATTACTTCCTGAATATTTCAGGTTTAACTGGGGTTCCAGGTTTTATTTTCACTTCAAAAGAGACCACTTTGTGGTCTGACCTTACCAGAGAATACATTATACTAGGGAGTACGAAGCACTTTCCCATATTAGTGATGACCAGATCCAGTATGGTTGCACCTCTGATTGGTGTACTGGCAATCTGGTCCAGGAAGTTTGCGTTTATAAAATCCAGGAATGTCTGTGCATGTACATTTAGTGTAATATATGATTTCCTGTTAATAGTGGAGTAATTAAAGTCACGCACGAATATGGTATTGGATAAGATGGTGAATGTTTCCAGTAATGGTATGGGTTTCCTGTTTCATAGAGGGAGACCTATAGGTTCCCTATTAGAAGACCGAAGACACATTCTTTTGAATGCGTCTTGGTCGAACTCAAAAGCCTGAAATGGTAAAATATTGAAGCAGCTTTTAAGCACATTCTTTCCCTGGGAAAGAATTTGCTAGGCTGCTTTGTTACTTTGCCATTTTTGGCACTGTAGTGCAGTCTCGGAGTTGGTATATTTAAGTAGGGGGTGTGTGGGGGACACAGCCCCCCACTTAATGTAATGTTTAAAGTATTTTTTTTTTTTTTTGTTGGAACAGTGATTTTTTTCCCTAGGAAAAAAAATCGCTGTTCTGACAGTTCGAAATTGTAATCTTTCGCTTACATAGGGTCGATTAATCACCGTCCGCTTTTTTAAGCGCTCGGTGATCAAATATAGACCCGACCTATAGCTTGCAAGTAAGTGGCATTGGATTTTGTCTATGGTGATTTGAACTAGTAGAAGCTCAAATGCATTGTCCTGTTTGACCAACTTTGAGATATAAAAGAAGTAATGTCAAAACCAAATAACTGAAGAAATAAAAATAATGAAACTTGGTTATAAACCAAACTGCACTTTTTAATAACAAAAGTAAGCAAGGTAATAAAATCCAGTAAGCACTTTTGTCTTTTAACAAACAAGACTTCATCAGACTGAATTTAAAATAACACCATCATTCAATTAAATGCTAAACCTTCACATCACATTGCCATACAGGTTTAATGTTTTAACCCCTTCCTCTTCAAATAAGCTACAAAATCTTCTCTGCTGTTTAGCCCTGGAGGATAACAGGCATTCAGCCTAACCTGCCACGTGTATTCCAACCAGCCTTGAGATATATTTATTTTTAAATCCAAAAGGTAACCTTGTAGAAACGGCCACACAACGCAGAAATGCTTGTCCACCAATTTAATATTGAACCATAAATCCAACAGTAAGACAATTCAAAACATACATATGTTTACGTTTTTGTTTCACAGAGACTTCATCAGATGAGGACTGAATTTAAACCGTGTACTTTTATAGTCCCCCTCCCATTCAAATTTCATTAATTAACCAGTCACCCAAAAGGAAAAGTTAGACAGTACTAAACTGAACCACTTTATTTCTTCTATTAAAACACCATCTCCTACATTATTAAAACCTTGAATAAATGCATTTATTAACTTCAGTATGTTAAAATCAATACAATACAAAAGTTTCCTTAAAACCAATGCATGCAAAAAATAAATTACATTAAAAAGCATTATTAAGTTGATTTTCACATTAAATGAATATGTAGATGTAAAGAAAGCTTGAAGCTCCATCTAGTGGCATATTGTCATAATGCATCATAAAACCACAGCATGAAATGAATTAAACTTTTCCTATTAAAAAATATAAATATAAATTTTTATTAAAAAATAAATGACGCAAAATGTTCAATATTAATGTAAAATTTGTATTGTAAAACTTTATTCTCAAAGAAATAAACTGTTGAAATGTGATAAAAATATATATATTCTGATTAAAATTTTCTTCACTGATTAAGGCTATCAGGATTATAAAAGAAAAAGCTTGTTAACAAGATTCTTAGTCTAAACACATCAAAACCTACTAGACGCTAAAGGGCCTATAAATGTTTGGCTTAAAAAGGGCCAGACCTTAGAGCTTAGCTGACTTTAATTTAAGGACAGGGGCTATCGAAGTGCGGTCATTCAACCATGGATATTTATTCGGCTGCAGGGTGATCTGCCACCATAGCTCTGTATTCTAAGGTCTGTTCTCATAAACCACCTCCACCATCAACATTTACTATCTCAATGACAAAAACCTTATGTTGCGCATTGTTACATTTTAACTTGTGCCTATATAAAGCATTAGTTTCCTTCTTGGTAAGAATATCGTAAACATGCTCATAAATTATTTTTCTGAGCTTGCATTCAGTCTTACCAACATAGAAATCTTGACAAGCCTGACATAACACCAAATAAACCAATCCACTAGAATCACAACTGCTGTATTCCTTCCCCATAACCGGAGTGTTCCTACTTTCTATGTGAATACTTTCCTTGTTAGCAATGTAATTACATTGGGCACAATGGTCACTTATTAGCAATGTACTTACATTGGGCACAATGGTCACTTATTAGCAATGTAATTACATTGGGCGCAATGGTCACTTATTAGCAATGTAATTATATTGGGCACAATGGTCACACTTCTAGGTCCCTTTTCTTTTCATTGTTACCCTGGTATGAAGTTCTTCTTTTTCAAACTATGTGAATTTCTAAATACTACATTAATTTTATCCTTAGATAATCTTTCTAAGTCTGTAAGTGCTAAAAACCTATTCCATTCAGTGTCCACTATGTTTCTTATCAGGTTTGAACTTCTGTTATATTCTAGTACTAATGCCTTTCCATAAGATTTCAAATTGGTCTGTGACCCTATAGTTTCATTTGGAAGAGTAATACTTAAAATAGGTTTAAATTTTTCTTTCTCTCCCACTTCTTCTTCCATCTGGTCAACTAACCAAGAAGGATAATTTCTAGCATTAAAAAATTGTCTTAATAACAATGTTTCTTTCATTTACTCTTTGTCATTTGAAGTCATACTACTTAACCTGATATATTGCCCCTTAACAATATTCTTCTTGTAGTGCAAGGGGTGGGCACTATTGTAATGTAAATAGGAGTTTGAAAATGTGTTCTTTCTAAATATTTTTGAATTAAATTTGTTGTTTTCCTTGTATATCTCAATATCCAAATACTGCATTTTTTCCTGACTAACCTTATATGTGAATTTTAAAAAATCAGAAGAATCATTCAAAAACAGTATAAAATCATTTATAACCTCCACGGCCCCTGCCCATAAAATACATATGTCATCTAAAAACCTTTTATAAAGGGTCCAGTTATCATTATAAACTGAATTTAATACTAACCTCCTCCCACCATGCTAGGACTAAATTAACATATGTTGGTGTGCAGGCTGCGCCCATGGCTACCCCTTTTGTCTGGTAGAAATATTCGCCTTTAAAATAAATAAAGTTGTGTTTTAACACCAGTTCTAATAATTGCATAACCACCATGCATTCGTCACCTGAAAGGGAGCCATCCTCATAGATAATTTCTTCTAATAAAGTAAGTCCTTCTTGGTGGGGTTTACTATAGAACAAATATATTACATCTATTGTAAGGAATGAAATGTTGTCACTATATAGTTTTTCTTTTAAACACCTTAAAAGGTCCCAAGAATCCCTTAGAATATTAACCGTTTCAATTTACTATCTACATATTTAGCCAGCAGGGTTTTTGAACCTTCTGCCAAAACAATGGGCCTAAGTGGCAGATTTTTCCCATCTTTGTGTATTTTGGGAATATCAAATATTGTGGGGATTCTTGATTTCTCCACTTTTAAAAAGTTCAAGGTTTTCTGATCAATTAACCTTTCAAGTAGTAGGTCTTCCAATGCCAAATATATCCTTCTATAGGCAATATTAATTTCATTCTTTAACACTATGGAGTATCTAGAAAATCCCTGAATATATCATTCATTTTGCCTTCATAAATTAGACAATCCATCAGTACAATTCTACCCTCTTTATCGGGTTTCATCACCCTTAAATTCTTATCTTGCTTCAAATTATTTAAAACTCTTTTTTCACTTTCAAGTAAGTTTGTCTTGTATTTAACTTTATGAAAGTTTTTCCTTATTTTGCTCTCCACAATAGTCTCAAAGTTCTTGATCTGAGGATGTAGGGGTGGGTTGTAAATACTCTTTTTTCTTAATTCTCCTGGGTCACTGCAATTGTTATTATTAAAGAAAAGTTCAAAATTGATTTTTCTAGTGAACATTTTGATGTCCAATAACATTTTAGCTAAATCACCTTTCCTTAAAGGAATATATTTTAATCCTTTGGAAAGAAGTCTGAAATGTTCATTTTCTAATGCAACATGACTAAAATTGTAAATACTAAAATCACCCTTAATAAATCTAAAAGGATTTTCTACAGCTTGTTTAATATTCTCCATGTCCAAGTTGGGGGGGGGGGTGTTACACATGCATTGTCTAGTATCTGTCCCTCCCACTTTCTCTCCCTCTCCAAAAATTTGGAGGTTGTTGAAAATGTTGCTCATTCCTATTTATTAATAATGATTTTTTAATGTAATTTATTTTTTGTATGCATTGTTTTTAAGGAAACTTTTGTATTGTATTGATTTTAACAGACTGAAGTTAATAAATGCATTTATTCAAGGTTTTAATAATGTAGGAGATGGTGTTTTAATAGAATAAATAAAGTGGTTCAGTTTATTACTGTCTAACTTTTCCTTTTGGATGATTGGTTAATTAATGAAATTTGAATGGGAGGGGGACTATAAAAGTACACTGTTTAAATTCAGTCTACATCTGATTAAGTCTTTATGAAATGAAAACATATACATGTTTTGAATTGTGTTACTGTTGGAGTTATGGTTCAGTATTAAATTGGTGGACCAGCATTTCTGCCTTCTGTGGCCATTTCTACAGGGTTACCTTTTGGATTTATTAATGACTATTGGTGCCTTTGAGCAACTTTTTTGTGTTTTTGATATATTTATTTTTTATGTAAATCGGGACACCTCTACATTTAGTCCCTGTCTGTGTAGTAGCTGATCTAAATGTGTGGAAGACATTATAATCTGGCACTGTCGGTGTGCTTTCTACAACTTTAAATCATACCTCAGTGACCACACAGATGTCAGCACTCTCTAGTATGAAGAGAGCTTCTAGGGAATGGAATTTTTTGTTAAGACTCCTATCATTGGGCAGTAATACCTTTAGATTTTCTTGGTTTTGATTTGGTATGTTGGAAGTACTTTCAGTTAGGCATTGCCTAAAAAAGGCAATATGAGGAGGACAATGTTTTAGCATCTATTCAAAACCCTAGAGGAGAGAGGTACAGACCATCTCTGATATAGCAGCATGATCTTTCGAGTGTATGTTATTTAATCGACTGTTTCGAATGTCGAATACTGGAAGTTCGAATGGGGAAGTTCGAAAAATAAAAATGTCCAAGCCACGTAAATTTGAATTCTTTCCCAGGGATAGAATTAATTTGGCTGTTTATGCTGCTTCAACATTTTTTCTACTGTGGTGCGAAAGTTACGGATCAGGTTAAGGTAAGTGTGTGAGTGTGACGAACTTTAGGGTTAGGGTGCGGCTACAGTAAGTGTGCGATAATGATGGACTTTAGGGTTAGGGTGCGGGTAAGGTAAGTGTGCAATAGTGACGGACTTTAGGGTTAGGGTGCCAGTAAGGTAAGTGTGCGATAGTGACGGACTTTAGGGTTAGAGTGCGGGTAAGGTAAACCTTAAAGACAAACTGTCTCCTATACATCGCCAAATGGACACCTAGAATAACCTATCCTCACCTCTCACAAAAATCAAACTTATCAAATACTGGCTGCCTTTAATACACAATTTTTCTTCCGCTTACCTTCCGGTTCCATACTCCTCCACTCAATTACGTTCTCTACCTTTCAATCCTCTTTAAGTTCTCTTCTCACTGAACACTATTCCTTTCCCTCAATATTAATTCCTCCTCCTTCTCTTTCCATTCTTTTTTATATGGACTTATCCTTAAATGATTGTAACCCTTGAAACTTCCTCTCTTCAGGCAAGAAATGTACCCTTTTTTAATTTATTCTAGAATACAATTGACTATCTTGTTTGATGTTTCTTATTTATTCTTGTGTTATTAAATATTCTACTTTAGTCATTGACTTCTCCGCCTTACAAAATGGAGATTATCCATAACACCGGTTCAAATTATAATAAAATAAATAAATAACTTTCAACAATGGTTTAGACAAATGCATTCACCCGGTTGCTGATTTAAATGAATCCATTTTACTCCTTTTCACTATTCCATTACCTTAATTTTTAATAACCACTTCTAAAATAAAATCTGGATACCTCCAATGAGAATTTCAAAAATTGTTTATTCAAATTTGATGCAAAAAGCTCTATATCCTTCTCCTCCTTTCCTATATAAAACCCTCAGGTATTCAGCATTTTCTATCCCTTATTAATGCTCCACTCCTACTACAAGGGCCACCTCATTCATGCTAACCATAATATTTTACATCCCCACCTTTTCCTTTCCCTATTTCAACGAGTCAAAAGATTTCAAATATTCCCCTTTGTAAAAAATTCCTTTCAAAACTTGACTCTTTCATTTCCTCTTTAAAATATTTCACTTTCCAATTACCAAACTGGGTCAATGATAAGTAATTCTCCGACCAACAAGTTTAAACAGAGCCCTATCCTAATTCTCATCTTAACCACCTCTAAAACCCCACTCTCCCGATCTATAAAATTAGTTTCTTCAGTAAATGCGAGACTTTAGAACCATTAATGTTATTTGAACTTTAGGGCCAGAATACTATATTACACTGGCCAACTTTAGAACAAAAATGAAGCATTAGATTTAAATTAAACAAGCCTTAACCCTCCTCCTTCTTCCTCTTTTTTACTCTGACAAAAGTTAATCAATAATATTAACAGACTGAAGTTAATAAATGCATTTATTCAAGGTTTTAATAATGTAGGAGATGGTGTTTTAATAGAATAAATAAAGTGGTTCAGTTTATTACTGTCTAACTTTTCCTTTTGGATGATTGGTTAATTAATGAAATTTGAATGGGAGGGGGACTATAAAAGTACACTGTTTAAATTCAGTCTACATCTGATTAAGTCTTTATGAAATGAAAACATATGCATGTTTTGAATTGCATTACTGTTGGAGTTTGGTTCAGTATTAAATTGGTGGACCAGCATTTCTGCCTTCTGTGGCCATTTCTACAGGGTTATCTTTTGGATTTATTAATGACTATTGGTGCCTTTGAGCAACTTTTTTGTGTCTTTGATATATTTATTTTTTATGTAAATCGAGACACCTCTACATTTAGTCCCTGTCTGTGTAGTAGCTGATCTAGATGTGTGGAAGACATTATAATCTGGCACTGTCGGTGTGCTTTCTACAACTTTAGTGACCACACAGATGTCAGCACTCTCTAGCATGAAGAGAGCTTCTAGGGAATGGAATTTTTTGTTTAGACTCCTAGCATTGAGCAGTAATACCTTTAGATTTTCTTGGTTTTGATTTGGTATGTTGGAAGTACTTTCAGTTAGGCATTGCCTAAAAAAGGCACTATGAGGAGGACAATGTTTTAGCATCTATTCAAAAGCCTAGAGGAGAGAGGTACAGACCATCTCTGATATAGCAGCATGATCTTTCGAGTGTATGTTATTTAATCGACTGTTTCGAATGTCGAGTACTGGAAGTTCGAATGGGGAAGTTCGAAAAATAAAAATGTCCAAGCCACGTAAATTTGAATTCTTTCCCAGGGATAGAATTAATTTGGCTGTTTATGCTGCTTCAACATTTTCTCTACTGTGGTGCGAAAGTTATGGATCAGGTTAAGGTAAGTGTGCGAGTGTGACGAACTTTAGGGTTAGGGTGCGGCTAAGGTAAGTGTGCGATAATGATGGACTTTAGGGTTAGGGTGCGGGTAAGGTAAGTGTGCAATAGTGACGGACTTTAGGGTTAGGGTGCCAGTAAGGTAAGTGTGCGATAGTGACGGACTTTAGGGTTAGAGTGCGGGTAAGATAAGTGTGCAACAATGACGGACTTTAGGGTTAGGGTGTGGGTAAGGTAAGTGTGCAATAGTGACGGACTTTAGGGTTAGGGTGACGGTAAAGTAAGTGTGGGATAGTGATGGACTTTAGGGTTAGGGTGTGGGTAAGTTAAGTGTGAGATAGTGACGGACCTTAGGGTTAGGGTTTGGGTTAAGATTAGTGCATAGATAGTTGTGTATGTAAGGTGTAGTGTAGGTTTATTAGGTTTTTGGTGTGCCTGTGCTGTGTGTGTGTTTCTCAGAGCAGCGAATTTTTTTTCCCTGGGGAAAAAAAATCACTGTTCTGAGGTTTCGATGTTGTCATATTTCGAACTTCCAAGTTCGAACATATGGTGTTCGAAAGTTCGATTATATGACATAGACCCGGTCTTTAAACCATCCCCTTCCATGCTGACAAATATTGCACCCCCTTAGAATGACACCAGAAACTAAGCCAATTATTAAAGTCAGTCATCTTTTGTTCATATCTTCTACAATGTACCTGCCCCTGCAAGTACGATAGTGCAAGGATGAAACAATTGTAACATCCAAAAAGAAGCCAGCACTTGGTGGTGTGAGTAAAATAGCAATTACTGTATTCAAATAATAGCAAGTTAGACCTGGTTTCGGCATGAAAACCATAGCCTTCCTCAGTGTAAAAGAAACTTGCACAAAGACATTATTTTATATGCAAAAATCCAACAAACACAGAATCCAGTTTGCTGATCATAATTGTCCATTAAGTCCAGGTGGAAATAATCCCCCAGTCTAATTATCCATTCAATCTCCTTGTTATTTAATATTGTTTGCCAGCCAATTACATTATTCCTTCTTCCCTGAGCCAAATAGGTCCAACTGGCCTAAGGTAGGCCCTTCAGTGCACCATGTTGTCTGCTTCTTTGTGTAACAGACTCATCACCATCTACCGTGGTGTACATGTTCAATAAATGTACTGTACCTCCTTCTGAAAAGCAGTAACAACAAATACAGAATTTGCCCTTTTCCACAACAGCACTACAAATGAGTAAGCCCATTGACAAACTCATATCACAGGGGGGGGGGGGTGGATGCCTCAACACTGAACTGAAGAATGACAGCTACAGGTTTTAGGTTAAGAATGCTACTAAATGTCCACGATGAAGGACACATATCTAAAGGCAAACAGCATAATATTGTCATTGTGCTTGTATAATTGTTCACCATTGTATTTCTAAATGTAAAGAAAAAGTGGGTAAGAGTGGTCACTGTTGAACAAGTAAAAACCAAAACCACTCAAAAGACACCAGTACCAGCAGCAGAAAAAATGACTCCAGCACAATCCACACAAACCAAATACAGTCCATATACAAAAAGGAATCCACACGAACCATAAAAATGTCCAATAGCACAGTAAATGAAAATATCCAGTTTGCAAAGTAGATAAGCGCTTTCGTCTGTCTCGTTGCAGACTTTATCAAACCAACAGCACTTATTACCAATGCTGTTTAAATAGTGGTTCCAATTAACCCACCAGTTATTTAAAAATACAGTGTCCCAATTAAGAAAGCTGTAATAAAAATTAACACCATGTATAAAAACTTTTCTAAAAACACAATTATAAATTAGCAGCCCTTTCAACCAAAATAGGTTTCAAAGACAAATGTTCATTCAACCCAGGGGGTTGGCATGCATTTAAATGAAGCTGCCATTTTAGCTCACTATTGTCCACTAGATAACCCCAGTTACCCCCTCTGATATTTTTAATAACCACTTCTAAAATACCAAATCTGAAGCCAGTAAAACCTACACAAGTGAGGGAATGTTTACAAAGAGCATTGTTCATATTCAAAGTGTTGATTGCATATAAATGCTCATATATTCTCTTCTTGAGGGTCCTCTCCATCTTCCCTATATAAAACCCTTTACAGGTATTGCAAGCATTTAAGTAAACTAATCCAGTAGTATTACAATTGCCCCCAGCTAACCTAAACTTACAAGGTGGGTCACCCACCTCCATATCTAATGCTTTAACCATGTAAGTACAATATTTACATCTCCCACCTGGTCTTGTTCCCCTTTCATCTCTCTTTACAATCGGATGCTCCAAAAAGAATTTCAAATTATTACCCACTTTGTAAGTAAAAGTTGGACCTTTCCCTAGAGAACTAATGATCTCATTGTTGCATTCCAGAATCACCCAGTTTCTATTTAAAATAGTTCTCACCTTTTTACCAAATGTACCAAACTGGGTCAACATGGAATTAGAGTAACCCGACCTCTTGAGGGAATTGTTACCAGTGGTCGGTATCTCACAATTTGTTCTTAAAGTTGACTCCTCCTGACCAAGCAAGGGTTTAAATCTAGAGCCCTATCCTTTAAAATTTTCTAAACACGTCAGTTGAACCAAACACTCTAAGAAACACCCAGCATCTGCCCGCATCTATGGATATACATTATGTTTCTTCAGGTTAATATGAACTGAGACTGGGTCGTGTGCCCTAGAAAGTCACAATTAATGTGTCAGTATTAATT
>NC_056744.1:1565966698-1566014198 GCF_019279795.1 Protopterus annectens
AGCAGTCATTTTCAGTGACCCCCCCAAAATTAAAAAAAAAAAATATATATATATATATATATATATATATATATATATATATATATATATATATATATATGTGTGTGTGTGTGTATAAAATGTGTGTGTGTGTGTGTGTGTGTGTGTGTGTGTGTGTGTATTTTGATTCAAGTTCTTTTTTGAACTAAAAAGACAAAGGGCCTCCAGCCTATGTCAGGTCTAAATGGCCTTAATACATTTGCTCCTAAAGTAACCTTTTGCAAGGAGTTGGTGTAGTCAGTCTTCCCTTTACTATCAGAGGGGTGGCTGGAATTGTTCTTTGGACCTCCAGGATATCTACCTTTGTATCAATATCTCCAAGGAGCCCAGGAGGTTTCAAAGGTTCATAGATTCATAGGTACTTACTAGTATACTGATCTGTATGGATCTTAAGAATCCTAGCCTTACATTCTCATGGCAGTTTTTTAGCCCTTACATTTTCCTTATGAATAACCCAGAAGCAGGCAGAGCAAGAATATGTTGGGCAATTTACTTGTTACCCCTTTCAGTGAGACACATGAGCACTAAACCAGAGGTGAATTAAAGGTTTCCCATCTAGTCATTCAAATTACATTTCAAATAGAGTATGAGAACAACCTTGCTCTATGTGGAGTGAAAGATGGTTCCATAGAAGCGGTATTCTCTGCGATACATACTTATCCCTCCAACATGTCCTGTTTATGTTGTAAAACAGATTGAAAACCCTTGATCAGATGTTTATCCTACCACTGGACTTGCAAATGTGCAATAATTCTGATGGGATAGGGTCTGCTGTGGCTCTATACTGGAGACAAAAGACACCTGGTAGTAGCCTTTATGATACCAAGAAAAGGGACAAAGCTTTCAGATGGTCTGTATTGTTTTTATGATTTAGGCCCTTGATTTGTTTAGTGAGAAAGCACTGGGTCTTTCCAGTTATGACAAGAGTTTGGACTGGTATGTATCGAAATGAGCATTACATACAGCAATTGTCCTAAGACCTGAGTACAGTGGGATGCTTACATCCTTGGAACTGGACTCCAAACCTTCCAATATAAGCTTTGAGATGAAAAATAAATTCCTCACCATAGTGGATATGTGATGATCCAAAGGCATTTTGTTGTTGACATAGGTTCCCAGATCTCTGACTATGGGATCAGCTTTCTGCAGGGTGTTGTCAATATGATTTTTATAACAGAAGTCTTGCTTGCTGAAGGATACTATTATACATTTCATGGCATTTAGTTTTCAACCATAATTTTAACTCCAGCTATTTGGCTAGGAAAGGCGCTATTGGAGGATCTTGGTGTCATCTCTGGAGTTTATCATAGCGCCAAGTTTAAAAGTCATCTGCTGACTTGGTCAGCCATAAATCCTTGGCATTTGCTTTGACCTGTGAGCAGTAAATGCTAAAGAGGAATGGCCTAAGGACTGAACTCCGTAATACATTTGTTAAAGCTAATTCTGTTGAGCACAGTCCAGTCTTTCTCAGTTTTAAAAGCATTTGATTAGTTTGTGCTGACATCATCAGTATTGAAGTCCTCTGGTACTTCAGCCTTGAGACTTCCATTTCACTTACCTCCTAAAAAAGAAGCACGGACCATGAAAGTGGTCTATAGTGTCCTCTTCTTCCATTGAGGCTAGGTGATTCAGCACATGAAGAAACAGCTTGCCTCTTGTCAAAGTTATTGACAATCTTCTTCTCCTTTACTAGCTTTCACCAAATCAGAACATTCCAGATTCTGGACCAGACAGAGAGATGTCAATTATTTTACAATCCTGCCTTTTTGACACCAAAATCTTTGATGCCAAGGTAAGCCCCTAACATGATCAGGTTTGATTTTATGACAGGTCTGTCGCGTCTTTTTTTAATCTCAAGTGAAGTGTTCCAATGTCTCTTATCCTACCATTTCTGGTGGAGAAAGTGTCAGTTGCTAGCTTTTTCCTGAAATCTGGGACATCCTGGATCTCTTCAGTAGTACCACAGTTTGTAGGCCTGCTTCTGGGAATGTTGGCCCTAACCTATTTGATGTCAGAGTTGCAAATTGTACTGACACTGATTTTGGTGTTGATAGTCTCAATATCAATGATCTTGAATTCAGCTGTACAGTTCATAGGTTCATAGGTTCATAGGTTGGTACTAGGCTATTGGCCCTAAGGCCTATGCAAGCCTAGCCATAACAATTCCCTGGAATTTTTTTCCCACAATATTTACTTCTCTGGGCCCCTGTCTAGCAGGGTGACTGACATGATTCCCGGGGTGAATTTCCTATCTCCCGTCCAATCATCAAGGTTCCTTTTGAAGAGGGCCAATGAGGTGTTCTGCTTGACATATATGGGCAGTCTATTCCAGAGTATGGGGAGTCTCTGGGTCAGGAACCTATCCCTCCAGCATGTTTTGTTCATTGTGATGATAAGGTTTAGATCCCTGGAGTGTGTGGCTCTGAGGGATTGGGATTTCTGTAAGTGGAGCATGTCCAACAGCTCAGGGTTTGACATGGCCTTGTATGTTAAGCAGAGATCACCTCTGAGTAGACGATATGCCACAGAGTATAGCTGGAGTTTTTTTAGACAGTCAGCATATGGCATCTGCTTTAGGCCTGTGATTCTTTTAGTGAGGTATTTCTGTGGCCTTTCCAGCTGTTGCAGATGTCTTGTGAGGTACATACCAAATGGGGCATTATACTCTATAATGGGTCTAATGAGGGATGAGTACAGTGGGACAATGACCTTCTTTTTTCTGGATGAAAAGCCCTTAGTGATGAGGTGTGCCATGTAGAAAGATTTCCTGACTGTTGTGGCGATGTGGTTATCGAAAGTGAGACTGTCCACTTGTGTCCCTAAGTCTCTCATCACACTTTTGATGTTTAGTGTCCTACCACCTATGTGGTAGTTCATGGGTACATGTTTTTTTTCAAAGGGGATGACTATATATTTCTTGGCATTAAGCTTGAGCCCATGGCTCTGGCACCAGGCATCCGTTTCTGTAAGGTCCTTTTGTAGAATATCCACATCATTTAGGGATTCAATAATGTCTCCCAGTTTGCAGTCATCTGCAAACTTGGTTAGCCAGAGTCCCTTAGTGTTGGCCTGTACTACAGAGAAGTAGATGCCAAACAAGAGTGGTCCCAGGACTAAACCCTGAGGTACTCTACTTGTCACTTGTCTGGAGCTGGATTTGGAGTCAGCTACTTTTACAGTCTGGGTTCTGTCAGTAAGCCAGCTGGCAACCCATCGAGTGATGTAGGGATTTATGCCCAGCTTAGTAAGTTTATCTATGATTTCAGAGTGGGGGATGGTGTTAAAGGCCTTGGCGAGGTCCAGATAGGCTGTGTGGACCTCCTTACCCTCATCTATAGCTCTGGACACTGATTCAAAGAAGTCAATCAGATTCAGGAGACAAGATCGGCCCTTCACAAACCCAAACTGGGTGGGGTTCAGTGTCTGGAGGTTGCCAATGTCTTTGTTTATAAGTTTCATGATAATGCGTTCTATGCCCTTGCAGATCAGGCTTGTCAGACTGACGAGATGGTAGTTCCCGAGATTTAAGGTGGATCCTCCCTTGTGGCTCGGGATAACTGTAGCTGTGCGCCACTCAGTGGGCATGAAGCCTGAGGTGAGGCTATGATTAAACATGACACTTAGGTGGGGTGCCAGTTCATTTTGTAGTTCATGTAATACACAGCCTGGGATGTCATCTGGTCCCATGGATGCTGTATTCTTAGCTTTGGAGAGTGCTGTTTCTACCTGTGTTAGAATTGATGATTGTGACTCCAGACCTCCTGGTCTTAAATGTGGTTTTGGGTTCAATGCTTGACTTTGACCCATCACTGACAATACTGGTTCCATTTACTAGAGTCCCAAAGTTGGAGTCCTCTGTTTTTCTGTTGGAGCAATCAGCTTGGGCCTTTTAGAAGCTGATGCAAGCCTTGTCATTGATATTGATTCTGAAACAGCAAACATAGTTTTAGTGAGGTCCTCCAACAGTGTATCAAACATCAATGTTGACATTGCCCTTTTTTCATTGGAAAAACTGCATGCTCAGATGAAAGCCTTGCAGACCAGTATTCAAGACAGAGTTCAGCCATGTGCAACCTCCCATCAAAATTTAATTGCAAAAGAGGCAACATTTCTCTTCTTTGTAATCCCTCCACTGAAATTTCTTAGGAAAGATACACACAAGATGAAGAATGTCAGGTCACCTGCCAAATCTCTCATCCTGACTATAATAAAGATATTGATTCCCTGTGTCACTCCAATAACTGAAAGTTTAATAAAGATTTGGGGATGATGCAATAGATAGAGGGAAGCCACAATGACCATGTATCTTCTTCACAGTAGACATTGTAGGTGGCATCCAAGGTGACCCAATAAACTTCCTGAATTGCTCTGTACTGATGAATATTTCAAAAGGAGCCACTAGAAAAGCCAGAGAAAGTCTAGCTACAGTTATCTCCAGTTCCCAGATAACCAAACTGCATTCTTCAGCAGCCAGATATTTGGGAAACTCCTAAGGTGAATACCTTGAAAGCAGCAGCTGCTTTTAAGAAGGCTACCACACATCAGAACAGCACAGTAGTGCAGAGGTAGCATTATTGCCTTACAGCAAGAGATTTTCTGGTTCGATTCTTGGCTGGAGTACCTTTTGTGTGGAGTCTGCATGTCCTCCCTGTGTGTGCGGGTTTTCTCCGGGTACTCTGGTTTCCTCCCACGTTACAAAGATGCATCTAGAGCATTTCTCCCTAGGCCTCCACTGAAAGTTGGCTTCTTTCCAAGTTGGACTTTCCTGGTAAACAAATGTTAAATAAATAAATAAAATGAGTGCCCAGTGATTCCCCTCCAGAGAGGTGTCTTTAATGAAGTAGTTGCCTGATAGACAAGTGAGGAATGAGATGTCCCAATTGGCAATAGTTTTTGTGATAGCAGTCCTTATGATGTCTGTCTTATGCATTGCTGCTGAGAATCTCAGCTGAGTAATCTGGCACAACCATTTGCTGGCATTCATGGCTCCATTTTATTAACTTTGCTATGGTCACCAAAGTGAACTTTATCATTACCCCCTTTTCAAAGATTGACATTGCTGAGTCAGAAATGATTACACACTTGAAGAGTATGGAAAATAAAGCTAGGACTCTCATCGCTGTTGGGTTATATTTCAGCCTCTTAAAATTCCAGTTCTGCAGGCCATAGAGAAGACCTCACCAAATCTGGTTTAGATGTAGACAACAACCAAAAAAACTTTAGCAATTCAGTTAGAACTTTTACTTTTAGAGCATTTTTTGAAGATGATGTGGTCATGAGGCTATTGAATCATATAGGAGCAACAGTTACCTACAGTGGTCAGCAGTGACCATTAGTTCTTGCCAATCTGTTCCCCTCTGCTGGCAGTCTGGGGTCACATGCCCTCCAGCTTTCATCTTAGAAATCCATGACCAAGGGTAGCTGGATAAGTGAAGTTTTTTCAAAGAGTCAAAAGGACTCTTTTCTGGTAACTGCTGTTCCCCTGTCTCTTCCCCTGCTGGAAGAAAAAAATATTCTATTCAAAAGAGTCACTGAATTATTACCATTAAACCAAAAAGGGACCAGGCATTTTTCCAGGTTATTTTTAGTGTCAAAAATGGCAAAAGACCTCAAACCCATATCAGATTTTAGTAGCCTAAATATATTTATTCTGTAAGATACCCTCTGCATAGCAGTCAATATTTGACTATTTTACAGGAGTCTGGATATGCTGTTTGGATCTTCAGTATACCTGTCTTCACACAAAGAGCTCAAAATAGTACAGAGGATGTTTATACTGTTGAGTCAGAAATTATGTTTACCATTTCAGATACACCTCCTTCGTTCAATGAATTTAAAAATGTTATGAATATAATGTGTCATATGGAAATAAGCACAATTAGAATGAGAACAACTAGAAAAACATCACATTTTATTGTATGGGATAATTTACAAAATTTGTTAAAAAAATTCTAATTTCAATTGCACAGTATTTTAGTTTAATTAATTGATTTGATTGTAGTGGATGTCTTTGTAAATACTTTAGTTGTTTTGTTGAATATTATAATAATACCTATTTTTAATTATTTGTATAAAATTGTTATGATATTTCTCTTATATGTTAAAACAATAAACTTGTTTTGAAAAAAAGAAATTATGTTTACCAGCTCTGGACTGCTCCCTTTCATCTCAATTCAGAAGTCAGAAAATGCATGCCCATTCTGGCAGCTCACCAGAGCCAACTCATGCAGAGCAAAACTCCTTACAGAAAGAATCCAGTCACATCAGACTATAGTTACTTCTCTTGTTTCTATGCTATAGTTGCAACAAATGCATATCTCAAGGCAGTGGTTCACATTCTTTGGTTGTTCATGTGAAATGCCATATGAGAATTATTCAGTCGATTACTTGAGGACAGTGTTCTCAGTTTGAATAACTTTTTCCTCATCAAACTCACATCTTTCATACTTGCAGGTACCACCTGCTATGGTTGATGTATCTGGACCAGTTTTATTCCATTTTAACTACTCACATTGTTAGTGACAGCCACAATGGACATATCAGTCCAAGAGTGGGAGGAACATCTTAAGGGGTGAGTAGTCTAGGATGTCTTCAAAGATATCCCTTCACGTCAGTCTACTAGGAATGAGAGCAGTGCTTTTGACCATTCAGGCCATAGTGTTCCTTTCATCAGGGAGCCATTACTATACAGTCAGACAATACACTTGTTATATGGTATATCAACAAATGGGAAATATGATTCTAGCTTTTATGCTAGGAGGTCATGGAGTTTTTGGAAATGGTCTATGTCTTGCAACCTTTCTCCAGCTGCAAATCAAATCCCAAGGAATCCAGTTTGTTCACAGACAATCAGATACAAGCCTTACTTGTCTGTCTCATGAGTGGTTCCTCTGATCCTTGATAGCCTAGAGGATCTTCCAGAGATAGGGATATGTGACGCATTTGTTTCCCTGATCCATAACAAGTGCATCACACATTTTCCTATCTTTCCTTCATGTGGGTCACATTTTGATGCATGATGTAGTCCACAAGTCAGAGGAATTCCTCATACCCCATATTGACCATAGTAGATGTGGGTCTACCTGCTACTAACTAGTCTTCTAGAGAAGGCTGTTTTCTTGAATCCCATGACCCATCCATTAGACAAACCTAACCTGTCACCTATCCCCTGCTTCTCCACTTCCAGTAGTGGCCAATAATCCTTCCCTCTGTGACAACAGGCTCAAGAAAAGAAGGATGAAGCCCTGACTGCACTGCTGATACCCAGTGTTTGATTAGCTGTACAGGAGTTGGAGAGACTGAACAAGGACTGGACAAGGGAGGATAGTACTGAGGCGATGATGCTGATTCAAGAGGAATGGAAGCAGTTTGGCTCACTACATTGGTGGCTGGAATGTAAGTGCGTTATCTGCAACAATGACCTTTGACCTTTTTGTGCCCATGCTGCACTTAGCCTGGAGGCTTGACATTTGTGGTAACATGCATCTGCCTCCTGAAAGGCAGCACTTATGGAATACGTAACTGTCACTGGGGGAGGGAGTCAGGTTACTCCACAGGATCAGCAGATTAGCCTGCTCCTTACCACCCATCTCTTTCCTCCAAAAGGGAAAAATGGACTGATTAGGCTCTCTTGTCAGGGCAAGAATGGTCTGTAGGACTCTCACGGGGGGGGGGGGCATTGGGACATTCCTTTGGAGACAAAATACATATATCCTTTTTTATAGTGAAGAGTAGTTGATATTTTGTCATCCACATTTTTAAAGACAGTTAAATGCATGCTCCTATTTAGGTCACTGCTAAGGAATTAGATTGATTTTCAGCACTTGTCCCAGAAATCCAGGTTTACTTTACCCACATTTTGGACACCAGACTCAAGTTCTTCAGTTATAGACCACTTCACTGCTATTTCTAGTTTTCATGAAGCTCTTCAGTTCAATCCCATACTCTCTTGAAATGTATGCAAGAATTTTCTTAAAAGTATCTGCCTGTTAAGAATTCCACTGAGAGATCTAATACCTTCCTACTTCATATTAAGAATATTAACATTAGCTCCTTTTGAGCCTGTCTGTCCTGGTAGTAATCTGTTCACCTCTGTTTGGGAAGTCTCTTTATTTAATCTTTTATAACAGCTTTGCAAATTATTGCGAGCTGTATCTTGTCTTCAGGGCTAGATCATTCTTTGTAGCTCCTATTATCGGTAGTATGTTTCCCTGAGGGTCTTCACCCAACATAGGTAGCCTGGGCCTCTGTCATATTCACAGATACAAAATTACGTACTTATTATAATGTAAGATCCTGAAGAGTTTGTCCATCCTCAGTAATGCACCCAGTCACTTTTCTTCTCCTTGACAAAGAAGACTTCATTTGCCATTTATAATTTAGTTGTGTGTGGCTAACTGCAAATCTGGAGATAGTATCATGGTAAATTATTATTTTGGGGGAGGGTGTTTGGTAGTCTGTTAAACTTTGGTTTGTTCAAAAGATCAAAAATCTGCAGCCTTACTCTTGAAAGTTACCGAGGATAGACCTACTCTTCCACATCTAGCCTTATGATAAGTTCATAGCTTTCATTTAACTAGCAAGACAACAGATAACTAAGACATGTTCATTGGTTGTATCATTGAGTTATACATGTAGCAGAAATGAATAGGCATACATTTTACAAGAAGTGTAATGTTATTTAGCTACATACAGGAGCTAGGAATCAATTGGGGGAGTTTTAGATATGGCGAGAAGATTATTTGATAGTAAGGACTTGAAGGAAAAGAGTATGGAGGTGAAACAGGACAATAAAAGATAGATCAGAGGACTGTTATAGACGGAAGAGTGATCAATGGTTTACCTTTATATCGTCGATCACACTTTGTCGACCGGCCACTTAATCGACTCATTTAAGCGAACCAAAAACCGCGAAAAATTTTAAATGACGAAAATATTTCGACATTCGACATTTCCGGCCTCACCACACCTCCACACCATTGCTACCATGGGTCAAAAAAGGGCGAGGTTTTGTCGTTCACTTATTCAGAATTCGACGTTGGAGACGTTCGCACTTCGGTATTCGCGGAAGTCGTTTCACCCATATTGGGATTGATGATGTAAAGGTAAACCATGGTCAACACAGCACTAGGCCTTGATTTTAGTTTATAAAATAAATCAATCTGTAAATAACTGTTTTAGAAGTGAAGACTGGAATGTTATGTAGCTTAGAAATGATAGTCTCTCTTTGTTGAACATTGTTTTATTGATGTATTAGAAGTTACAGGAGATAACTTAGATCCAGTGGATTAAAAAATTTGTCCAAAAGTTAAGGTAATAGGAGGTGATTCCTTCAAAATGTAAATTACTTCTTTACAGGTCTGTAACTCAAAACAGTCTTTGATGATGAGAAGCTCATATGATAAGACTTACAACGCTGTGGATGCAACAACCAGTATGATAATGTTTGAATTTAGAATGCTGTAGAACGTTAACACTGCATTATTGCTTCTTTGACTGTATGAAGCTAAATTCAAGTACCTTTCCTTGACTGACATTCTTAATTTTCTTCTACTTAGGACTTTGCGGTTTGTCTGCCTGTATGTAGAACTGTTAGGCCAGTGTGCTACTATAAAGCCATACCTTCACCCGTTTCTGTTATGGCAGCATATTCATAACAATATTAAAAGACTATCTTGCTTTAAACCAAAAGTGCTGTTTTAAGTAACTATAATATACATATATATTTTGAAGAAGTAGCGCTCTTCTCTAAATTTACATTACCTATGCTTTCTTAAAACAACTGATAAACCCCCTAAATCCACTCTAATTTTCTTTTCTTTCACTTGCACATCTTTCTTTAGCACCCACCCTCAATTCTTTAATACCCAGTAAAATATCTGCTTCTCTCAGCTTACTGTAATCACTCATTACATTCCTACTTTACACATCTTTGATACCATCGCTTAGTTCCTTTTCGTTTTCTACTACCACTCATCCACTTCAGCTTGACATTTCCCTTGTCTGTCAATCAGTGGTTTACTAATATCTTAAGCCTTCATCTTCCTCTCTATCCAGGTGAGTTGCATTGGGGATTGTGCAAACATTATGGTATTGAAGTGGTTGGAAAACACTGGAAACATGAGCCACAGACCATCATAGAAAATGATGAAGCCTACATCACATGGGATCACCTGTTACCAACAGTTCAAAAGATAGATGAGAGAAAACCAGACATAGTGGTCCATGAAAAGAAGACAAAAGTAGCATTGATCATTGAAATTGCTACATCCAGTGGCTACAGTGTATTGCATAAAGAGAGACACAAAGTCATAAAATATCAAGATTTGCAGGCAGAAATAAGAGCAAAGTGGAAGGAAAATACCCAGGCAGTTCCAATAGTAGTAGGAGCAATGGGTCTTATAAAAAAGAATCTACAATCGTATTTTGATGTTACCAATCCATGTAACTCCGTACGAAGTGCAGAAGGAGTCGTTACTGGGCACATGTGAAGAGCACATTTGGCTGACATCAAAGATTGAAACAATACTATTTTCATGAACTTTAATCATACTTTCACTTAGGAATGGGGTCTGCTCCCATCATGGTATTAGAAACCCAAAGGATTTGGAAAAATTAAAAGAGTGAGTCAAGTATCATGTTTATCATATGTTGCCATACTGTATATTGTTGCATATAATGCCTATGATTTTCAATCAATTAATTTAATGCACATTTTTCTAAAAAACACACACACATATGTGTGTGTGTGTATGTGGTTTTATATATATATATATATATATATATATATATATATATATACACACACACACACACACACACACACACAAACACACGCACACACACATTTTTTGTTTTTAAAATTTGTATACTGAATGTATATTTTTAATACATACGTACATCATTATGGAACTTTTTTCTCCGGGCTTCTACAGAAAATAGGCATTATAGCTAATTTGGATTTTTCCAGTTAACAAATGGAATGAATAAATAAATAAATAAATAAATAAATAAACTCAATCAATCAATCAAACAAACAAAATTAAGCAACTTGCACTTGTAGCCAGTATAACAAAACTTAAGAGAATACAAGCTAAAATGCTGAAACCAAGTTGAAAATTATGCCGGATCAGCTAATGTTGTTTCCCTAGATTGGTAAATAATGCCATGATTACTTCATTGTCTACCAAAGAAACAGTCCACTAAACAAACGAACCAGTGTTAGTTCAGTGTGTTTACTTTGATTAGGGTAGTAGCAGGAGTGGAAATCCAAAAACCCTATTAAGAGGTCACTTGTTAGGTGACTGCTTGAAGAGCACATTTGCAGTCTCGTGTACTAAGCAACTGCTTTCATGTGTAGCTGTGTCCGATTTGAGGGAATAAATACGAATATGTTTCGATTTATTTTTACTTTGATTTTATGGACGTTAACTGTTGCAGAAGAAGAAAATGGTATGTAGTTACAAACTATGAAATGATTTTTCTTTCACACGGTGTACATTGGAAAAGTTATATCAGAAATGGATATTGAAGATCTGTTGTGCAGTACTAATAATAAATGTATAAATTTAATTAAAAGTGGGTGCTGATAATTATAAGAAGGCTTGGTTCTACATATCCACCTGCACATACTTCGTACAGCTATAGAAAAATTAGCGCTTCATTCAGATATTACTATTAAGCACACCTGTATATAGATTATATGTAAAATGGTTATACAGTCCAGTCTTATGAGATATTTTTAAAAAGTATGTAATGATTTATTACATATTATACAGTCAAAACATCTACACAAATAATCATTTGTCAGTTTACAAAATAACTTGGATTTTAATGGGAGGTAAAAGTAACTTGTTTAGCATAGTGTGTCTATTTGCCAGACCTTTGGACAGGCAGGAGAGTTGACTGTTCATTTATTTACCACCCTTTTTTGAGAGACAGATGTTTTTCTTAATAGAAAATTTGAATTTACAGTAATGTCTAGATTATAGTGAAGTAATATGTTATGAAAAAGGTAGGGACTACCAACAAAATACGCTTGTTTTTCCCATTTTTAACATGGGGTTAGGGTGTCATGTGAACCTTCCCCACCTGTCAAAATTCAGTGCCACTCTCATACTTTCTTCAGCATCATGCCTGACTGTCACAGGTCTTCTCTCAAGAAATGAATCCATCTCTTCTCTGGATATCCTCATTTCGTCTTGCTGTCTATCTTTCTCTCCAAAACTTTCTTCAGGTAATTATCTTTTGCTTCTTGCACATGTGCTTAAATGGTTGCAGTTTCATATATGAATGTATGACATCATCCCCAATGGTACCTTTCCCATTCTGTCTTCCTCCTGCAGGTCATGATGCTGCAAATCTTCCTCAGGCACATCAGCTGTTGCCTGCTACTGCCCAGCTGAGGCTGCAGCTGAGCTGGGCAAGTAGGGAGAGGCTACTTCAGTGACAGGGGTTATAGCCCCCTCACAGGCATGTACCCTATTCCAGTGACCTGCTCTGATTCAGCCAGCAGTGAACTGTTGGCGAAGACAACATTTGAATGGGTAATGTCATATCAAATCACCACCCATTAGTCTCTCTTTCAATGAACTGCTAATTAGCTAGACCATCTGGTCCACTGAGAAATATATAACCCTTACCACTGACCATCCTGACTCAGGAACTCCATGTAGTTATCACAGGGGGATCCCTCTTAGATGGTCAGCAGTAATTTGCTGCTAGTATAATAATCTATTCTCCAGTCATTTGCTCTGATTTCTCTCTATGGGCCTCCGATGTCTCCTCTTCCTAGTATATGCACAGCCACACCTGTTTTTTTTGTTTGTTTGTTTGTACTGTTTTATGTTAGTTTATGTGCCCCCCACTACCTACCCCAATGCCAGTCTTTTACCTTCCATTTCCCCACCACCCTTCCCGCCATCCTTTATCTCTCTTTGTATATAAATTAGAGGACCTTACTCCGCATGCGTTTACAGTGTGCTGTATGACAATGCTATGGAGTGCTCAGTGACAGTTTGCCACAACAGGTTCAGGCTCACACTACATATGGCAGCTATGCTATATGTTCTAGAAAGGTGCTTGCACTCAGTGTATGACCACTATCTTTTCCTATTTTGTATCTCTTATTATGAACTGTTGTGTTCATCTTGTAGCTTTGTCGAATTGCTACATTTCTCCCAACAGGGCCCAGCTATGCGCACTTGCATGTATCTTACTCCTGCTTTGTTATTCATATATACTTTCAATTGAACTACTGCTCAGCACATCTCCATGAATCCCAGCCCATGTGGCTATGTAGCATAGCTTCATGTATTTGTGTTTTCTTTCTTATTTCTCCAGTATCGTACAGCATATGGTGCACCAGTGCTGGTAAATTTAATAAGGCAGTTGTTACCTCCATAATTGTATGCCATTAGCAGGTGAAATATCACCACACCATCTCTGCCTTGCTCACACTTCAGCCAACAGACTTTGAGCCTTCCAATTTGCAGATTGGCATGAGATTGGTTTATTACATTTTATCTCTTTCCAGATGATGTATCACCCTGAAGATTTGATCTTCAGAAGTTCTACATTTATTTTTCATTTCTCTGGTAATGCCACAGCAGAGCTGGAAGCCCATGCATCTGTTTTGTAACACCTCTCATTAGCACCCTTAAAAGTATCACATTGTTAATTTTGTTTCTTTCATTCTCATAAACACGCTATGATAAATCTTAATTTCCCCTGCATTTCAACAAATAAAATTATCATATGGGGATGTCCTTTTTTCTGTATGCTTTTTGACTTCTGTGCCTGGCAACCATCAGATCTCCCCACAGAAAACCTGAGTCCATTCATTCTCCTGCACCATGTATCCCTTGCACAAAGGTGAGAGTAATCCAGAGGGACTAACATCCAAGCAGCCATGGTGGGGGGTTGTGCCCTCATTTGCATCCTGACAATGATGTCTTTCTTTAATGGCCTAATCCCATATGTGTCCATTGTTCTAATGTTGTTAATCAAACCCAGACTGCCTGAGTTATAACTAGGATTCTATCCCTCTACACTAACAAATCTGGCTTATTTTCTCTTTTCTTTTGTTACCTTAATGAGAGCCACTAGGAACAAGTCCATTTCTGAACTGAGCTGTGAACATAGGTGTGGTTGTACTGTGTGTTCTAAATCACACAGGGTACAAGTGGAGTCAGAAGCAAATCAAATTCAGTACAAAAAATGGAGTTCACTGACTCATATATTCTTACTCATCTTTCATACATTGTCAAATAAGCACCACTTAGACATATCACTTATTCCTTCTTCAGTTACCTGAACTAAGAAACCAGTCAGTTCTGAAATTAACTTTATAAACAGCAGGTGACAAGTCATGTAAAATCACTCTGTATAATGATGGCATGCTGTTAGGTTTAAGCAAACTTAAGTCATTCCTTCCTCTCCTCTTGCAAATGTTGAACAGGTATTCTGCATTAACGATGTATCATTTAGGTAAACATTTTTGGCACTTCAAGTCGTCTTTATTGCTCTTAAAAATGGGAGTTGTAGAGGGAATTACACAAAATGGAGCAATTAGAAAATATTTTGAATACTAAGAAATAAATTTGAGCGAATGTAAAAAAAAAAGCATAGATATATTTGAAATGAAAGTGGTCTGCAATTGTGTCTGTTATTCTGAAAGTGTCTTAGTTCTGGTTTAAGCATTTGGGCTCCTAACCCAAACCTGTTGTATCTGTTGTTATAAGTGTTGTTGTTCTGGTTTAAGCACTTGGGTTCCAAACCAGTTATTTTACATTAGGAATATTTGTGGTCTAAACTCTTGTGGCAGGGGATGATAGCCTATACCCTTCTAAGCTGGGAATTGCTGGTTGAAGGCTCATTGTGCCTGTTATTCTGTAAGTGACTTAGTTCTAGTTTAAGCACTTGGATTCCAAACAAGTTGTTTTACAATAGGAGGGTTGAGGTCTAGACTCTTGTGGCAGTAGACTGTGGCCTACACCCTTCTAAACTGGAAATTGCTAGTGAAGGCTTATTGTGCCTGTTATTCTAAGTGTCTTTATTCTGGTTTAAGCAGGTTGGTTCCAAACCAGTTACTTTACATTAGGAAGATTTGTGGTCTAAACTCTTGTGGTAGGAGAGGATAGCCTACACCCTTCTAAGCTGAAAATTGCTGGTTGAAGGTCTATTGTGTCTCTTATTCTGGTCTCTTAGTTCTGATTTAAGCACTTGGGCTCTAAAATCAGTTGTTTTACATTAGGAAGGTTTGTGGTTTAGACAATTGAGGTGGGAGAGTGTGGCCTACACCCTTCTAAGCTGGGAATTGCTGGTGAATTGCTACTTAAAGTGTTTGTTTTTTTTTTTTTGCTGTTGTGACTGTGATGTTATGCACTTTGAATTTCTAGTACTTCTGCATTTTATAGCATAGGCCAGATTCAGACTTGCTGAATCTAGACTGCTTGGTATCACTTGAGAATTAAAACCAGCGCTTCACTGAGACAATGAAAGATCTGCAGCATCCACTGCTTCCAACTAACTATAAGTGCCTGTTTTTGCTCTTACATTCTACTTTTAATTTGTATTTGCATTCTACTGTCTGTTTGAATTGTCTGAACAGTTTTGTTGCCACATTTTACTGTATACTGTACTAGTTCAGCTGTAGCATAGCCCATTTCTAGTTTTGCTATTTCTGGGTCTGTTTTGTAACTTCTGAGCATCAAATTCAAGCCGTCTTCATTGGTGAAGGCCCTTCTACACCCTTATGGGAGGAGACTGCTATCTGGGTTTCATCTAATCAAGGATGATTGGACTAGAGCTCAGTGACAGTGTCCTTATTGGCTAGTTTGAGTTAAAGAGTTATTTCTTGTTTTATTTCAGCTCCACATTTGCACTTGTTTGCGTGTAGCACATCATTGTGCATTGCTGTGTAGTGGTGGTTACCATTGGTGGTTATAGATGCAAATGTCTTGCTTGTTAAATTTTCCTTTAGCACTTTGTGGTTCTTCAGAGGATTCTTGCAGCCTACTCTACTGTCAGGTGGAACATTAAGCCTAGCTTCAGAGGTACCAACACACCTCTCACTCACTTGCCATTCCTAAGTGTGATCTCTTTTCCTGACCATATAAGTTTACCTAACACTGTGGACGGACAATTGCACACAGTTTCTCCAGGCAGCTTGGTTGACATGGACATCCTGAGGCAGTGTAGCAACTTCCTTATGTTCACAGATAACTCTCTACTCTTAGTCCACACAAATTCAACATGTGAGAGATGCAACTATATTAAGAACCTTGAATCCATGCTCTGTCACACCAGTCAGTACATATGACAATGATTGGGTTGTCAGCATGCACACCTCACCTCCTACTCCACCCAAACACACATCACACATACCTACATATGTGGTGGTCCTCATCATAAACATACCTAAACACCAGAGACCTCCCAAACACAAACACAAGCACCCTACACATAATACTTCCTCTGCAGAACACAGTACACATAATAGCTCATGCACCAGTGTCTCACCTGTCAAGCCCTTAAAGCAAAACACAAAACCAAACATATTAGCCATAGGTGATTCTAATGTGAGACACACAGATGTCCTTATCACCAAGCTGGATAAGAAAAAGGTCATGGTCAGCTGTCTGTCAGGTGCCAGGATACGCCATATCACACATGCACTCAGGTCTCTCAACAAAAGTTACTGTTATGATGCCGTTAAAGTCCATGTTGGTGTGAATGACTTGAGAGGTACCTTTGAAGAGAGACATGATTGCACTCTTGGATAATGTGTCTCAGGTAGGTGTGTTCCTAGCCTTAAGCAATATTTTACATTCACCTAAGGTGATGCCTCACTACAAACAGAAAATGGTTGACTTCAATAATTGGCTTAGTTTCTGGTGTCATTCTAAGGGGATCAAGTATCTGTCAGCCTGGGATGACATAATCAACCGACCTCGCTGCTTTGCCAGAGATGGTCTTCATCTGTTACCCTGAGATCTTGGCTACAGGCTAAGGCTCTTGTCACCCCCATAGTGCTGTTTTAGGCAATGTCTCAAGGACAAAATTTCCAGTGTAAAAACTCCATCTAAACATAAACTCAAGGTTATGCTGCTAAACGCTAAGAGTTTTAACACAAAACTGCATGAACTGGAAGCTGTCCTCGCCTTGGAAGATACAGGCATTTGCGCAGTCATGAAGATCTGGTTCAAGCCTGTGCAGAGCACCCCAGCCATACCAGGTTACACCTCCTGCCACATGTTCAGACCCCGAACTGAAGGTGTGAAAACTAAAGGAGGCAGTGTATCAATATTCATTAAAAATAAATACACCTATAGATTGGTTAAACAGTATGATTTCCTAAAGATTCTTCGGGTGCAATTAACTGTTGGTAGGACACTTTTTCAAGTCATTGCCAGCTACAGGACCCCCTCCATGAATCAGAACAATCACTCTGCCTATTTCAATCTACTTGAGTCTATCAATATACATCCAAACCCTATGGTTTTGGGAGACTTTAACTACTCCATCCATTGCTGGGTAAATTACTTGTGCTCAAACTCACTTGTCCAAAGGTTCCTCGACTTTGTTAACTCCAATGCCCTGGACCAGCTGTTTGACAACTCCACAAGGGGTTCCAACATCTTGGATCTGGTGCTTACCAATATGGGGGACCACTGTAGCACCCCCACTTTGAAGTCTTCCCTGGTGAGATCTGACCACAAATCAATCTCATTCAAAGTAATTATCACACCTGACCCCCCCCCCAGCAGCAACTAAACAAAAATATTTTCCAAAGTAGATTATAACCTCTTATGGGATGACTGCATCTCTCCCCTCAGATGGAACTGGCAACTATGTCGAGTTCTACATGAATGCTTTATACAAACACCTGTGTAACTGCATTAACTAGGTGACTTTGGACCTGATAGGACCAAAACAAGCTGCTCAAGGTGTACAACTGCCATTAATAGGCTTTACAATAAGAGGAAGAAGTTGCTGTTTAAGAGTCAGAGTGAACTCTAAAATGGAAGCACTCCTTCCTCAGCTTAAACAAGCAAATAAGGCTTCTTGTGAAGTCCCCCAAAGCAAACTATGAATTCAAATTAGCTTCCACAACTAAGAACAACCATAAGGTGTGCTTTAGTTACATCTGTAACCTAAAAGAAAATGCCCAGATTTGGGCCAAACTGGTAGTTAATGATACCACATATACTCAGCCTGTGGGAATAGCTAACCTGTTTGCTGACAGGTTCTGTGAAAACTTCACTTCCCTGTCCCTGCCACATGTATCCCCATGACATTCCTACCACCTGTCCCTTACCTTGTCAATAGGTATTTATCCTGGAAATAAGGGTAGAACTTGGCTAGGCTTGTAAGGGCCCTAGGGCCATTAGCTTAGTAATTCATATGTTCCTATGATCCTATTAAATACTTGAAGTAATTTACACCTGAGCCACATTTACATAGAATCCAAGTATTTTGACTCATTTACTAGGTGATTTCTATATAATCAGCTTTATGATTACTTTTCTGGGAGTACAGTTAGCCTTGCAAAAATCAATCTTCCAGTGTTATATATATATATAACCTGTACACTTTCTTGCTACCTTATACCAACATATTAGTAAAATTCTATTAACAACCAGTTATGAGCTGTGTGGGATTTAAAGCACACCCTGCTCTTTCAGGAATGGCTTTACTAGATTTTCAGCTCCTATTGCATGAGAAGAATAAGAACCAGATATCAAAGATTATTCTCTGGTAGAAAGTCTCAGCATTTATTTGCTTTGAAATGAAAGTACCCATAAGGCTCTTTTCAGATTATCTGAGCTTCTCACTCTGGGTAGTTACTTAGAGTTCTATAGGTTCTTTCAAAGATCACAGATTGCCTGACCTACTACACTTTAACCCATCCAAAAATGAGCAAGTACCCAAATGTAGTAACATAAAGCAGATGTATTAAGCACTCTTGGCCCATTAGTTGGCTGAAATATAACACCCATTTCAAAGATATTCTTCTACTGGAGTACTAGTTCTCAAATTGTGTTTCAAAAGCTGGAAGTATCAAAGCTGCAAAAAAGGTTGTCATTTCAACTTTATTGCATTTTAGTATGGAGTGTTTGATCTTTTCTGAAAATGGGTGGGATTTGCATATCTTTACACAAATGGCTCACCATTTTTCTTTGATACCAAATGCCATAAGATCTTGTCTGGCAGGTATGTTGGCTTTCACAGGTGTATTCTAACTTTAGAAATCACTTTAAATTGTGTCTCATTTGGCCTAGAGAATCACATTTTGTATTGACACTAAAAAATTATGAAGTAGGAACAAATCAAGTCTAGAGTATCCACTTTTCTTCATTTTTTTACATTCATACCTGGAAAATACTCTTCCCATTTATTAACACTAGAAAGGCAAATGATACCTTGATAGACAATAACAATCTTTTGGCTTTTCCCGGTTAGGGGTCACCATAGTGGAACTCCAGTCCACTAATGATTGGCAGTGGCTTGTTACAGTGTTGAGTTGCCAGCCCAGTGCCCAACCTACAAAGAAGGCACACCCACACACACACACACACACACACACACACACACACACACACACACACCTACCTGCATGTCTCTAAAGTTCACTCGACTGTGGGGAGGACATACAGACTTTGCACAGAAGATGTTCCAGCCAAGAATCAAACTGAAGAACCTCTTGCTGTGAGGCGACAATGCTAACAGCTGCACCACCACGGCTGTACCTACACTGATAGACAATATGTTGCAGTAAAACAATGTTTAACAAATCAGAAAAATAGAAGTGGCGATCCAGGAGCTAATTGTAGTATTGATTTAAGTTTATTTTTAAATTTAAACAAATGAGTTTTAATTAATGGGTGGTGCTGTGCCTATGAGCATAAGTGTTCAGTGATTAAGTGGTAGTCTGAAGTCTCTTGATAAAACTGCTTACTCTGAAATTAATAAAAGGATTTATAGACCATTCATGGAACACAATTTATTCTTTAATTTTTGATAAATTATAGTTTCCTGGTTTAGCTTCCACGGGATTTTCTTAATTCTGCAAAAACATCTTTGAATTTCACTGTCTGCATACTTTCATGGGTAGTGTTTCAAGAATTAATAGACTTTTTTTGTTAGTATTTGTGTCCCACTGGAATGAAAAGTATATACCTCAGTGGGCTCCTATTTTGTCTCAGTTCATGTCATTGATGTGCCATTCTAGAATACTTTCTTCCTATTATAGTTCTCATAATCATAACTAGATTATGCATACTACTGACAGATGGACTTATAGATGATATATACTGACAGATGGACTTACACTGTATAACTGGTACAAAACCATTACAACTATTATAACAGTGGTTTCTTACTTTACATATTGGCCATAAGAAAGTGAACTTATAGATGTAAATAGTGTTGTTACTGTGTACTAGTTGTCATACATTACACATTTTGTTTCTCATAAGTACTGTTTGATATAGGATGGAATGTTCTGGCTGCTGGGAGGGCAAAGGTTATGTAGATATGCATTTCATGTTATGCAGCAGTTTGTGTCATGTTATGCAGCAGTATGTTTAAATAAAAGGGCATTAATAATATTATGTTCATATGTCCCATGGCCACTGATTTTAGTTTTTGTATGCAAGGAATCTTTCAGTTATTATCTCTGAAAATTCTCCCTTAGGAATTTAGACTGTAAGGTGGAATGGAAAGGGACCTACATTGCAGATATAAAGTCGACAAGTGTTTAGCTTAGGTAGCTGCTGTCCTGTCTTTCGAGCGAATTTGTGAATAAACTGCTTTATTTTAAAGTTTACAAGATCATTGCAGTTGAATGGATTTAATAAAATTGGCTATCTGAAACACTGATACATTTGCTGATTGAGAGGTTAGAACTTAGTGCACACTCCCATTATAGGTTGTAGCCTGTGAGTCTCAGGTCTCACATTCATTCTGGGTCCATTTCACAAAAGAGCTCCTGCTGAAAGCAAATCATAGATGTAGGGTATAGATATAGATGTCCATAGAGCATCAGTGATATCTGAGTCTCAGGGTATAATAGCCACCTTCATTATTTCCAGAATCTTCCAAAGATGCAGCTTCTTCACAGATAATGGAGAGATATAACACATAAACTTAAAAAGAATTTCAGGTTACAAGTGCTCTCTCTCTCTCTCTCTCTCTCATTTTTTTATCATGCCACTTTGATTCCCTGAAGAAGAAGAATATTTGCACTGCCTAAGCTTTACTTTCTCTCTACAGCGAGTATGAAGGCAAGCCATCATGGTATCCCACATCACGGAGCTGTGAGTCACATTTTTCAGTTTAACTGATGTATGTGGAGTTTTATTAACATGTTTTTAGTTTGACAGATATGTATAAACTGCACTTTCGAATCAATAAGTCTTGCAAAAACTAAGCATATATTCCTATGTGGCATCCATAACATAAATAATAATTTAACATCCAAGCTTAAAAGCATTCAGTTCCTTCCTAAAGCTAAATTTGCAGCCTTTGTAGTACAGAGGGCAAGGAACAATAATCCATAAATGCCTAATGTCATGCACAGTTAAAGCCATAACATCAAAGCTGTTACAGGATGTGTATATTTTATCAACTTCACCTTGATACAGTATATAGTATATCTCTTCACTATACATATATTTTTCCTTCTTTTAGGAATTCAGTGTAAGATTCCAAACATTGAACATGGGCAGTACAAAACTGCTGATGGCTTAGTCAAATTTTCTTGCAACCCTGGATATGTATTAAATGGCACCAGGATAAGTCAATGTCACTATATTGGATGGTATCCTTCCCCTCCAATATGTCAAGGTAAGCATTTTTCTTCAACAATTAGCTTTTCATTTCTTTCAAGCAGCTGAACTTATGAAATTGTCTTTTTACGTACATGTATTGTGCTGATATATCAGTGAGTGAAGTTCATCTGATGGCATATGTCACTCAAATCTAGAAATCATTGTATTTATTCCTTTTGTTGGTCTGGAGTGGTACTGTCAGCTGTGCCCTCCATGCATGATACTAAAGGTAACATTTTATGCTAATCATTATATGAAACACAAACAGGTGCAAGATAAATTCGGTTAAAGAACTTTATATCCTATTGCTTAGCCTGTCAGATGTTAAATATTACCAGGAAGTACTGTGATTACAAAGACATGTCTAAGTTTTCCTTTATTGAATTATTATAAAAGGCATTAAATTACCCAATGAATGAAGCAGCTTCAACATGCTGTATGACACAAAGCTCTTTAATTATGCAGGCAAGACAACAAACCAGACTCCATTGCATATGGACATATCTTTGTGTATTATTTTACAAAATCAACATCCCATGTGTAAAAGATCGCTTACTCTGCAAGTCATATGGCTTACAAGAACTCAAAATTTATCCAGGCATGGGGTATACTGAGTAAGGATGTGAACAAGAAAACAGACATAAACAGATGGGGTCATGTCAACTGACTAACATGGATTAAAAAAAGAACAGCAAAACAACATTCTACAAACACCAGAGGTCTTTTTAATTCTTTTTGCAGGAGACAAAGCTCCCTCTATAACCCAAGTGGGGATACTCCAACTCCCCAAATATTATGCATACCTACTCCAAGGCTGCAGTACAGTGAAGAAAAGAGAAAACTTCAGTGCTGGTGAAAGTTGCTTCTGAAATGTTACCTTGATCTGGCTTCCTATTCAAATGTTGAAATGCCAAGTGCTGAAAAGTCAAAAAAGAAAACCCACTGAAAACATGGGAGAAGAGGGAATTTTGAAAATCTCTCTTCTCCTTAAAACGTCTGCCCTCTGCACCCCCACACCCCTATATACCAACCCTGAGATTGCAATGTCTCAGAGAAAAGGGAATATTCTGAGAAATAGCTTCTCGGACTTAGTATACATAAGTTCGATCGTTTGGCTATTCAGTCTCCATATTTCGGGACTCACTCTAGTGGGTTCTGACATTTCAGATGGTTATCCCTTGATTCAGTGGCATTCATTCAAATGGCTGTCAATCAGCTGTCACAGTCCAAACAAATGTGTAGAAAGGCAATAATGTGTACAGAGAGATATTTTTAAAGTTCATTTTATCAAGACTTTATTAGAAAAATGTAATTTATGTCTAAAAGTACAAGTGTTTCAGAACACTGCTCAAAAGCACACAATAATCCACAGATTAGGCTAATACTCCAGGCTACACTACATATGGGCACGTTTCATTGTTATTTCACCCTGTTATAGCATAAGTGGATGATGGCTCCTTTTATCATAGTTTAACTGGAAAATGGCTCCTCTTATCATAGCATATGTAGAAGAAGGCTCCTCTTATCATAGCATAAGTGGAAGATGGCTCCTGTTATCATACTATAACTGAAAGATTGCTCCTCTTATAGCGTTAAGTGGAAGATGGCTCCTTTTATCATAGCATTAGTGGAAGATGACTTGTGCTGTGAAGCATCTGGCTTACAAACCTATGTTGTTATGTAACCATGGGTAGGTATAAAATAAAAATTGAAAGAAGAAAGCAAATCCCTACACACATGTGTAGAAGACTCAGCATCTGCTTAGGAATTTTTAATTCCTTGTTTTACTTCCTTATTTGGCCCCCCTGCTGTGACATAATTAAGTATTAATTCATGACAGGGTGTATCAGGATTTATCTACAGTTGGCCTGGTTTGATCATGAGGGGAAAGCCCAGGTCTGATACACAAGTCCCTAACCACAAACTCCCAAACAGCTATAAACTGCCCCATCCCTAACCAACAGGCCAGTAAAAAAACTATATTACAATTCTATCATATTAACTTTAGGAGCATCTGTAACAAAATAACAGATGTGCATGCTTGCATAGCAACCTACGCTTTGACATTCTGTTCACCAAAGAAACCAGATTAAAGCAAAACGTCAAAAATGAGGAAATCCTACCCCCCTCACAGTTGTAAAAATCATCCATATGGATAGAACATATAAAAAGGCTGGCAGAGTAGCTATCATCTATAAAAAAGCTCTTACTCTCTCTCCATTCCCCATCTTCCCCTACAATTCAACAATGCAAAAAATGCTTATCTCTGAACTACAACTAAAGAGGCGTACAACACTGAAAACATCATCTACTGGCTATCATCCCACATTAATGTGGAAACTTTCACTCTGGGTGACCTAAACATCAACTGGCTAGTAACCACCTGAAACAACACTCATACTCAACACAGCTAAATGGTTTCATTCAACTAAAGTGGAGTACAAAGGGTTGAGAGGGTGGCCTAATGGTTAAGGTGTTTGCCTTACAAACACAAGGTGTAGGGTTTGAGTCTCACAAGGGATAATTGGCAAGGCTTAAAATGGCTCGCAAGGGCAGTTAGCCTAGTACTAATCTATGAATAGCAACTGCGGCTAGGTAGAATAAAAGTACAAATCCTTACTGGACTGGATTCTTGTCATTGTTCACAAACAAATAATGTCATCTTAGATGTTCTAAAGTATGTTAAGTGATCATCTCCCAGCTTTCACCATAAGACATCAAAGTCATACCTAAAAGCAACATCAATATAAACAAGCAAACAGTAACCTCTCTGTACTCCGAGTAGAAAGTTTGTACAGAATATAAAATTCTTCAACTGGAATATACTAAAAACTCTTCCGCTGGGTGAAGCAGTCTCTAAATTCAATACTGTGTTTCTTACTACAGTTAACTCCCACACTGCCCTTAAAACCAAGAGAATTAAATCTTGGCCTGCTCCATGTTTAACTAGGAAGAGTAATTCACTCATGAAGCAAAGAGATAAAGTTTGGAAAGATTGGTCTAATACCAAAACATAAATCAACCTATTATGTTACAAGCAGTAAAGAAATCAAACTGAATATCAAATATGACTTGACAATAAATCATACTATACCTTGTTTTAACGCACCATAAACTAAATGCTAAACAACTCTTTGTGTCAACCAACAACCTTCTAAATCCTAGTCAAACCACCCAAATCACTCTATTCACTGCTAAACAGATTGGCACCTTTTCCACTCAATTTAACAACTACTTCACCCGATCAATCTTTTCTCAGAAAAAAAAAACAATTATCCCCTCATTCATGTTCCCCTGCAACTTACAGATTTCATAGTGTCCTTAACTTCAAATCAGTTCCAATCTACACTAAAAAATGCCTTCAAAAACTTAAGCCAACAACTATAGTATACAGTCTTCCTACCAAGTACCTAAAAATGGTTGCTGATGCTGTAGACCAACCCTATCTCTATTCTTATCAACTGGTCTGTCCCTGAAAACTATGTCCCCACACTCTAGAAAAAATCCTTTATACTATCCTCACACAGGGGTGGATATCAAAGGGATATCTCAGACTATAGACCAATCACCACCCTTTCTTCCTTATCCAAAATCCTTGAACACTATATTCACATCCAACTTTTAAAACACCTCTCCACAAACAACTCTCTGCTACCCAACATGGTTTACACCCTTTTCACAGCTCGGCTACTGATCTCATAAGTTTCATAAATTATGTAAACCAAAATAGAAACACTGGTAATTTATTTTCCTCATTATTTCTTAACATATCTAAGGCAATTGACCTAGTCTCTCACCAAAAGTTCCTTATGAAACTTTTTCACTGTGGCATCAGTAAGTCATCCCTCCTGTGGTTCTATAGCTATCTAACAAATAAAGAACAAGTTAAATGGCTAGCTAAATTCATTTTTTTCTGCCAGTAACAGTTGGATTCCTGCAAGGGTCCATACATAAATCTCTCCTATTCAATATTTTACCTCACCTTGACCAAATATGCCCAAACAGTCCAATATGTAGAAAACTCCAAACTTATCTGCTCAGCCAAAAACTTAACTGATTTCCAACTGCAGATGCAAGAGTCCTTGTCAGCCATTGAAACCTGTCTAGAAAACTACCAACTGCTATTAAACCCTAAAGTTGATGATATGTACACCAAAGAATTTCACCCACCAAAATCCTGCTCTAACTGTAACCTCAGACATTAACACAATAGAAACAGTCTTTCAAACTAAGTTACTTGGGGTAATAACTGACAAGCATGTGAAATTTCACTACCATATACAACAATCAATAAAAATACACAAAAAACTTGAATGTCTATACAGGGCAAAATAATAGCTCACATACACTATCATTAAAACAATTTCCACTACCTTATTCCATACCCTTCTTTATTCCTCCATAATACTTATCAATTTCCAACCTTCTCACATTGTAACAGTGTTAAGAAAAAGAGCAAAAACAAACTTGACCAACAAAACCAAAACGACTGGTATCCTTAAGCACACGGAACAAATCCAATGACCAAATAAAATTTGCTTAACGCAACTTTTATTTACTTAAAACAAATGCGTTTTCACCACTGATCCTTCAGTAGCTTCCTCAGAACAGAATAAAAAACATGCCAAACATTTAAAACTTTAAATAGTATTTGTGTCATAATGACATCATAAACAAACTTCACGAAGGACACACCCATTTCAACAAAAAACAACTTAAAACCAAAAACATCTAATAGATAAAATGTACATAAAACATTTCAAATAATTGATTGTGACATGACATTAGCTACAAGCTCAAAACCTTTTTTTAAAATTTTGAAACGTAAATTTATATAAAATAAAATAGCAGCATAACCTATCTCAACAAGATACCTAACGAGTTTATATTTTCATTAAAACACTAAATATATAATGAATAGATCTAGATACTTAAAGAAACAAAAAGTATTGTAATTATGTATGCCTCCAAGGGTCAATATTAAACCATTATCTCAAATAGCTTTTGAGCTTCAGGACACATGAAATATTAAAGCTTTCATTGAGCCCAGGAAAAGAGAAAGCGTCTAGTTTAACCTGCCATTCTAACTCATGATTTTCCAACAACAAAGAAGTAGGGCCACCCCTAATACTACTTGGGATGTGGTTAATTGCCATGAAATGAAAACTATGGCCTGGTGAACAGGAAATATGTTTAGCCAGAGCATTGTCACTTTTATTGTTTCTAATGGCATAAACATGTTGGTAGATACGCTCTCAGAGCTTATGGTCGGTCTTACCTACGTAAAAAGCCATACAGCAGTCACACAAAGCCACATAGACAATAGACTTAGTTTCACAATTGATTTTGTGATAGATTTGGTATTTTTTGTTCCTAATAATGAAAGAGCTACCTGTTCTCAAAAAGTGGCACCAGTTACAGGCCCCACAGGTGAATGTGCCTTTCAACTTAGTGAAAGGGCAACTACCATTGTTCCTTTGTAAAAGTTCTTTAAGGTTTTTACCTCTTTTATAGGTAACGGAAGGTTTAGGACCAAATTTCTCCAATAATAAAGAATTGGTTATAATAAGTTGCCAAGTTTTACAAATAATATCCCAAATCTGTTGGGAATTTGTATTAAAAGTTGTGATAAAACTTAAATTGAAATTATGTGTTTGTCCAAATTTAGGCACAACAAAAGAAAAGGTATTACTCAAAAGGGGGAGAGCAACTAGAGGGGCATCAACTTGGTTAAGTAGCGGTTTGTAGAAACCAACCAATCTCTTTTGGTCGACTTCCTCTATGAGTTCATCCACCAACCTGATAGGATAACCACGATTGATGAACAAATTCTTCAAAAAAGAACATTCTTGTTGAAATGCATCCAGAGAACTGCACATACGTACCGCCCTAACCAATTGACCTTTGACAATTGACCGTCTTTGTTTGTAAGGATGTTGACTAGAAAAATGCAAAAAGGAATTACAATAAGTAGGTTTCCTAAAAATAGAAGAATGGAATGCATTTAAAAAGGCATTCTTCTCTAACTTCACATCAAGATAGTCAATGGTCAAGGTAGAAAATTGGTATGTAAATTTAAGAAACTCAGTGGTAGAGTTCATATACTCTACCAACTCATTAGCTGAAGAGCCATCTCCACAAAAAAGAATGAAAATGTCATCAAGGAAGCGAGTGTAGAACTTAATATCATCTTGAAATACAGGATTATTCAGGAGAAAATGTTTCTCCCAATATGCCATAAAAAAGTTCGCCACACTCGCTCCACAAGGGGAGCCCATAGCAATACCCTGTTTTTGTAAGAAAAATTGTTTCTCAAAAATGAAAAAATTAGAACTGAGGACAATGTCCAAAAGTTCCGAAACAATGTCTATCTCATCACAAGAAGCATTTAGTTCTTTCAACAGACAACTAGTCCATTCTCTTGCTTCTAGATGTGGAATAGACGTATAAAGGTCGACCACATCAATTGTTAAAAAGTTATAAGATGGGTCGAAATCTATACTATTGATATTACTGAGAAACGTCCAAGAATCCTTACAAATCCCAGGTAAAGATTTGAGGTATTTAGACAAGATAGTATCAATCAAACGAGCAGCAGGGTGTGTCATAGAAGATCTACCATCCACTAATGCCCTCATAGGTGGATTCACCAAATCCTTATGAATCTTAGGGATTCCGAACATTACTGGAGTTTTAGGAAACATAATGTCCAAGAAATTATAAGTATCCAAGTCTATTTTACCCTCCAAAAACAAGTCCCTTAAGTAACCTCTGATTCTTTTATATGTGACATTCATTTCATTGAGGGACGAAACAGAATAGGCTGGTGAATGAAGCACTGCAAGCATTTTTTCATTGTACTCTAATTTATCAAAAATCACTAGGCCTCCACCTTTGTCAGGTTTGATGACCCTAACTGGTAATTGACTCAAGTTGTGCAACACCAAAGACTGCTCTTTAGTAATGTTAAAATTATGTGCAGTTGGTCCCACCTTATTACCCCCTAATAAATGTCTAAAATCCATTTCACAAACATTTTCAAAAGTATGCAACCCAGGATGTAAAGGTGGGTTGAATACACTAGTAAGTTTTAAACCTGTACAGTCATTAATAAGAGAGTTACTAAATAACAGATTCAAATTAAGCTTGCGAACAAAACATTTCAAGTCAATAATTGCCCTAGCTAGATTGCAACATTTACTAGGAACAAAGGTGTAACCCAAAGATAGTAACTCTACCAAATCATCATCCAAAACAGCACTTGAAAAGTTGTAAACATGAAAGTCACCTTTCTTATTTGTTAAAACAACACGAAAACGAGGAGCATAATCAGAAGAGGAAGGATGGTTTTCTGCACCCGTTAGTTGTAATGATTCTTGTTCCTGTTCTGGGATTGGCGGTTGTTCCGAGTCCCTAAAAAATTATTCCTGTTGTTATTAACATTCCTGTTGTTGTTAGGTGGTAAATTATTGTGATAAGCAGTCTTAATTCTATTACTACGTCTTGGACCATGTGCTGGTTGGTCCTCAAATTCTTCATCTATCACATCCAAATTGTCAGGCGGCCGCTCACCATCAACTTCAGTATGGTTTCTCCCATTAGGAGTAACCTGACAAGATCTATCTATAAGTTTAGGGTAAGCATTCAAATGTTGGTATGCAGACCTGTCTCTGACAAGTTTTTTGGTTTTATTCGCTTTCAGTTTAACTAAAAGCGCATCTATGCTGACAAATATACGATTGTAATCATACTTGTAGCGGACAAAATCTATATCAAGTTTGATTACATTGTCCAAGTCCGTAATTTCAGAAGACAAAGATGTAAAGGCTTTAGAATAGTGTTTTATCATGAGCTCCATTAACTGAGACCCTTGCCTTTCAAACAGAGCTGTTAAACCAGAAAGAAAAGCTGGCTCCGGTAGAAGACCAGTAGGTGAAAAGTTACTTCTTAAACCCTTAGGGACGATGTTCTCATTTAGGCATTGCTGTTTGTTATCAAACAGCTTTAACTTATCTGATAAAGAAGACAACAAACCTTGTAAATCATTAAAGTATTAGCATCAGGTGATCTCACTAACACCACGGGTTGACCAGCTGGAATCGGCTGCGTAGAACTATTGATAGTCTGATTAAGTTGTGGAGAAATGTCGGAGCTAGTAGCACTAGCTCTATGATTGTCCATACGGTCAAAGTTTTCCAAACGTGAATTTAAAGCATCCAAGCGCTGTGAAAGAGACAGCAATATCGACATAATATCGAAGCTGTCATTACCAGAGCTAGAACCATTGTCGCCAAGTAAATTGGAAGGTCCAGGGCAAACAGGACTACCAGTAGCCATAAACAGACCAAGAAAAAGAGCAAAAACAAACGTGAGCAACAACACCAAAACGACTGGTATCCTTAAGCCCACGGAACAAATCCAATGACCAAATAAAATTTGCTTAACGCAACATTTATTTACTTAAAACAAATGCGTTTTCGTCACTGATCCTTCAGTAGCTTCCTCAGAACAGAATAAAAAACGCGCCAAACATTTAAAACTTTAAATAGTATTTGTGTCATAATGACATCATAAACAAACTTCTGTAACTGGTGCCACTTTTTGAGAACAGGTAGCTCTTTCATTATTAGGAACAAAAAATACCAAATCTATCACAAAATCAATTGTGAAACTAAGTCTATTGTCTATGTGGCTTTGTGTGACTGCTGTATGGCTTTTTACGTAGGTAAGACCAACCGTAAGCTCCAAGAGCGTATCTACCAACATGTTTATGCCATTAGAAACAATAAAAGTGACAATGCTCTGGCTAAACATATTTCCTGTTCACCAGGCCATAGTTTTCATTTCATGGCAATTGACCACATCTTTGTTGTTGGAAAATCATGAGTTAGAATGGTTAAACTAGACGTTCCTGGGCTCAATGAAAGCTGTAATATTTCATGTGTCCTGAAGCTCAAAAGCTATTTGAGATAATGGTTTAATATTGACCCTTGGAGGCATACATAATTACAATACTTTTTGTTTCTTTAAGTATCTAGATTTATTCATTATATATTTAGTGTTTTAATGAAAATATAAACTTGTTAGGTATCTTGTTGAGATAGGTTATGCTGCTATTTTATTTTATATAAATTTACGTTTCAAAATTTTAAAAAAAGGTTTTGAGCTTGTAGCTAATGTCATGTCACAATCAATTATTTGAAATGTTTTATGTACATTTTATCTATTAGATGTTTCTGGTTTTAAGTTGTTTTTTGTTGAAATGGGTGTGTCCTTCGTGAAGTTTGTTTATGATGTCATTATGACACAAATACTATTTAAAGTTTTAAATGTTTGGCGCATTTTTTATTCTGTTCTGAGGAAGCTACTAATTTTATTTCGTCATTGGATTTGTTCCGTGGGCTTAAGGATACCAGTCATTTTGGTTTTGATTGTAACAGTGTTACAATAAAATAGCTAAACTCACAGCTACTCTCTCCTACAAAATACATCTCTGTCTAACCCCAAAACATCTAAATTGGTTCCTCCAAATGGTAATAATCCACAATCTCATCAACTAACCTCAAAGCTGTTTTGCACTAAAATATATCATTCAGCCTTATTCTCCTACTTGCTCCCTACACTCAGGTGACTAGCACCTTCTTGCCTTAAGTAAACCCAACAGTATAAACCCAGCAATACTACCAGTGAATCGCTCTTCTCCTTCTCAGTCTTCAAGCGCTGGAACAGGGTGACATTCCCATGAGACAAATGGACACATCAGCATTATTCAAACCTCAATTAAAACAGCATCTTCTCAACACTTGTCTCTTCTCATGCTGAATTAAATTCTCAAATTCTCTGCATTTGACACTAAACACCATGTGTAATATTTTTTTCTTCTTTTTCTACATCTACCATCATAAATATTTATCACTGAATTGTTTACTTGCCTTTGTTTACCAGGAAAGTCAAAAAAGGGTTGTCTCACTCCAACTCCCCACTAGCCTACTCACCCGCAAACTCTTTCCTTTTCCATATCCATCTTTTTTCTATTTCCACCCTAATTCCTGTCCTCTACACATGACTGATCTCCTTTTACATCACTCCAATATCCCCTTTACGTCCAAACTCCTCCTATTAAAATTATACTCCAAAAGTTCTAAAAAAATTAAAAAAGGTCAATATGTACACAAAGTCACTTGTATAGACTGTACATATTTTTGTCCACCTAATAGACTGAACATATTTTTGAGTACCTATACCCAGATGCTGCATTAATAACCCATGTTCAACCTACAAAATTCTCTCCAAATGTTATAAATTATTTTGCGATTGTAACCTGCTGTATTACTGTAAGACCAGTGCAACTTCTTCCAAGGAGCAAGAAATTTTATTGGTTGAGCACTTTCATAAAAAACTTCGTCAGAACAACTTTTTAATACAAAAAACACACTCATATATACCCCCTCATCAACTATCACGTGTATCTCCAAAAACCAATAGGATTAAAGCATTAATCATAGTTGATTATAGACCATTTCAATTTCAATAAAGCAATAACAGAACATGAATCATTGATGCCAGGGTAATTGCACACATTAAACACCAATTGCCATACCAATTCTTTTTGATCTAAATGTTCCTCAATGATCCATCCCTGAGCATCTTTTTTAACTTGTTCGATAATCAAAAAATTAAAACTATGAGTTGCATTCTTTTCTACATGCCTATATAAGGTGTTTGTAGTTCTTTATTCCTGATGTCAAGAATATGTTGATATATCCGCTTCTTAAATTTTCTACGACTTTTTCCTATGTAAAATGCAGTGCATTGATTGCACTGTGCTAAATACACTATGTTGGATGTGCTACAAGAATAGCAACCTTTAAAATAATAAACACGTTGTTTGATAGTAAAGGTATTAACAGTGCTAACATACCTACAAGAAGAACACATTCCACACTTTTTAGTGCCTATCATGCCATTACATGAAGAACTAACAGTTCTTCTTTCCAGATAATTCTGTGATGCCATGTACTATGCTCTTTGTGTTGTTAGTGGAGGTTTTTTCCCTGGGCCTTCACTGATAAGGGGTTACTCAGCCCATTTGGACTTTGCTGGTAAACAGAAGCAACTAACTAACTAAATCAATAAATACAATAAGAATATTTTTGTGTAGTGAAATGATCATTTTGTGACTGTTAGCATAAGAGGGGTTTGAATCCATCAGTGCCAACCAAAAATGTGACAAAAAATGTATCACTGACACCTAAATGTGATGATTGATGGCATACCCTGCCACACAAATACGAAGAAATCATTATAGCCGGCACCATAGGAATGCTGTCTTGAGTGACATGACTGGTACCCAGTAGGATAAATAAAAGAAAGTGCATACAAGTCTAACTCAATAATCATTTCTCAGACAGTAGCCTGGCTCCAAGAGCATAAAGGGAATATATACTGCTGTCCTGGGAAGGAGATGGCAACAGCCACCCCTAAATTAGACCGCACACACTCCACCTTCAGGGATGAATGTTTCACCTAGCAACCCAGGCCTCTTTCTCATCACTTTATCTGTGAAATATAATATTTTTCAGTGTTCCTTGCCCATGGTGATTGCCTTTTATACAAGCTAGTATTTTCAAAAATACACCTATATATACCCAAAAGTCTCCAATTCCCCATAACTTGCTTCCTGGCAAGTTAGTACTGCCACTACTCTGGAACTCCACAACTAGGCAGAGACATCTAGTTACCTGTTTCTTCTTAATTAAACCAAATATTAAATACTATACATTCATATTTTCATTGGTACCAGGCCCAAATGATCTAGCTAAGTGGAGATGGAGAGCTGCGATATGTTAACCAGTGATAAATGATAACCCATTTCTCAGATAATAAAGAACAATAATACACATATAATAAAGGCCAGCCACAAGAACATAAAAGTGAATAAACTTAATTTAAAAAAATAAGTCAACGGTGCAGTCAGGTGTTAAATATACAAAAAGTGAGAAAGTGCACATGGAAGAATAAAATTACTTTCAATTACATTGGACAGAGTATGCACAGAAAAACCTGAGCTACAAATAAGCAGACTGCCAAGTTATCTATTACTAGAAAATACTGGCCCTGGCTGATATGAGTTAGATAAATATTAAAATACTGATAGACCTTTCACAGATGTGTCACCAAGTTCTTCCAAGAAGAGGCATGAGGGAACAAAGACCAAACTCACATTTGTATACAGTTCAGTTCCTCCCTCAGTTGTGCTCTAAGGCTTCATTACTTTATTTTCTATGGAAAAGAAGCATTAAATATGCTTTTCTTTAGTTGCTTTATTTTCCCACAGCAAAATGTATTAAACTAGACATGTCACCTGTAAATGATGACAGCTTAACTACACCAACCCAGAGACAACAGAGAACACCACTATATATAATATTACCATATGTCTCTTAACTGTCTGCATTTTAATACCTGCTTTCATTTGACAGTTAAAGTCAGTTATTTCTTGAACTGGACTATGTGACATTTTATGATCTGCTAGTTCAGGAGATGGAAGCACTTAAGAAACTTACAAATACATTTAATGTCCTTATAAGCCCTTAAAAGAGAACACTTTCCATGGTCATTGGAATTATACATTTTGCAGAACAAATGTGTTTCTAGTACAAAATAAAAAGCAAATAAACTTTCCTTAGGCTACCATCAAACCCGGTACCACACATACATTAAAGTGGGCTCTGCACTGCTGAATCTTTCATGTTCTGTTGTTTTTATTTATATGCATATAACCAAAAATGGAAAACAAATTTCAGTTCATGTTAAATTAACAAGCCAATGAGTACTTTTATTCATTTGAATGAAGGCTTCTTAATGATGGTTTAAAGAACTGTATAAATGTTAATGAAATATGCCTAAGCAGGTGGTTGGATAATTGTTTGCTAATAAGAGGCACAGTTACTTGCAAAATATTCTGAATAAAAATTCTGGCCCTTTTAGTTCCATTGTATTACTTTAACTAAATCTTATCAATTTTTGTGTGTTGCTGTCACAGTCATTGAAGGGTTTTGGTAAATAGTCCCTGTTGGTTTAAATACACCTATTAAGACAAATTTCCATTTTACTTGGACTGCAAACCGCATGGTTTATTAAGCTGAAAGTGCATATTTTTTGCCTTTTATGTACGAGAAACAAGCAGAAAGGTCTCTAAAAGAATCTATGAGCATATCTGTGCTGTAAAAGTGGTCTGTTATAAAACACCAGTCTCCCCAATGCTGATCAGCTGAAACATCAAAAAATAATGCCCGAAACACAGAAGTGCAAAAAATAAATAAATAAATAAATAAATAACACAAGCATTTGTTGCTGGAGGCAAGTCCTCCTGTACTCCCTGATGCGTGTGTGTGGGGGGAGCAAGCCCCCAATAACCCCTGAAATTATATATATATATATATATATATATATATATATATATATATATATATATAAAATACACATATACACCAACTCCAAAGGGAGAAATTTTCCTTGGAAATCACACTAGCAATGATTCCCTGCAGAACTCAGAGTTGTGTTTTTTGAGTTTTTTTTTTCCCTTTGAGCTACTGACATTAAAGGAATTTCACCTTGACTGCCTCTAAAGGAGTATGTAAATGTGCAATGACCCCTATTTACACCAAGCAAAATAGGCATGAGGTTTAAGAAGTATGTTTCTTATGATCTGCAAAGTGTAGAGTTTGATGTTAAAGGGAGAGACATGGACAGCCTGCTAAAATGCAAGGTATATTACTGGCATTAGAAATCACACTGGCAATGATTTATTGTGGAAAACAGCAATCAATTATGTGTTCTATGACTTTTTTTTTCCTTTGGGCTACTGATGTTCAAGGAATTTTACCTTTACTATCTGTTGACGAGTCTGTAAAAGCATAATAAAATGAATTCCCTATATAAACCCAGCAATATGTGCATTAAGTTTAAGAAATGTGTCTTTTATGAATTGCAAAGAATAGAGTTTGTAGATGGGGAGACTTAGTCTGCTAGAAAGCAAAGGATATTACTAGCATGCTTTCCACATCTCTCAACTATCCAGATTTTTGCTTCATATTTCTGATCGCTTCCTCATAAATTTTGTACCCTTCCGACAAATGTTTATGTACTGAGGTCACTAAATCCATCCATCCTCAACCCCTTTTTCCCATTTTACACATGGAATCAGGTTGTCACTTCAACAGTGACAGTCATCTCGAACCAAGGTTTACACTGCCAGGTGGCTAGCCCTGCTGCGGTAGTTCATCCATACCACTCACTTGCACACACACTTGCACCTACAGCCAATTTAGAGTGCCCAATCCACCTACTATATGTCTTTGGAATGTGGGAGGAACCAGAGCACCTGGAAGAAACCCACACGACTCCACACAGAAGGGACCCCAGCTAAGAATCGAACCACATAACCTCTTACTGTGAGGTAAAAATGCTAACCACTGCATCACTGCAGCCACCATTGAGGTCACTAATTAATGAAAGACATTTGAGATTCAGACTTCACATCCTTCATAAAATGCATGCTAACACAAAACCTGTTATTTTAGTAAATTGTTTGTGATACTGTTAGTCCCAAGTTCGGCACATGCTTGGGTCCTACCTTTTAGGCTATGTATATAGCTGTAAAAGGCCTTATGGTTTTCCTTTGCTGTGATTGCTAAGTTTTTCTCAAAGTTGCCCTTAGAGGATTTGACATGTTGTCTTTTTTGCATGTTGAGGTCATGGAGGCTGCTCTTCCATTGTTGGGGCCTCGCCTTAGATTTCTTAGATAGCAACTTATTTCATTTGTTGTAAAGTTTGTTTATGCTGGATGTTCACCAGGGCAACTTGTTTTTACTTGGGGATCTGGCTTTGTTTCTCTCTGGAACAGCCAAGTCTATACACTTGTACAAGTGATTGTACAGGGCAGTAGTGTAAGCTTTGGTATAGTTGCCACTTCCAGCTGGCGGTGGGGCTTGGAATGCATTTATACCTACCCTTAGGAGAGTATGATTTGCCTTGGTGAAGTTCTTTAATCTGATTTCACCCTTTGTGAGTTCTAGTATTAGAGGCAGCCCAAAGGCGACTGATTTGTGGTCAGATTTAACTAATGAGGGTCCAACAAATGTGGTGGTGCATCTGTTTGTCATGTTAGCGAGGACTAGATCTAGTATGTTTGTTCCTCTTGTAGAGGTTTGAACAATTTATTCCAGGGCATTTAAGTTAACAATGTCAAGGAGCTTTTATGCTAGTGAGTTGGGGCTAGAGTAGGTTTCCCGTTTGATGGTGGGATAATTGAAATCCCCCATAACCAGTGTGTTTGGCAATATTTGGATTGACTCCAGTATGGCCAAGTAGGCTTTGTGCGCATCATGATCTATGGAGGGGGATCTACAACTAGCTATGACATGAATGGGAGTCTTATTCACTGTAATCTGAACTAGGAGTAACTCCATGGAGTTGTCCAATCTAACTAGATGAGAGGTGAATTTATCTCTAATACAGATAGAAGCACCACCTCCTTTGGTTTTCACACATTCATTTTGAGGTCTGAAACTGTGGAAGGCATTGTAGCCTTGGCAGGCCGGGGTACTCTCTCAGGCCTTGAACCAGGATTAAGTGACTGCACAGATATCTACATCCTAAAGTGATAGAAGTGTTTCCAGGGTGTGCAGTTTTTGGTTAAAGCTCCTAGTGTTTAGCAGCATAATCCTTATTTTGTTATGACTGGCAATTTTCACTTTGGCAAGATTGTTTTTAAGACCTTGACTAAAAAAAGGCACTATGGGGGAAGCAAGATCCTTTGCCATCAGCCAAAAGCCTTCAGGTTCATAGTAGGACCTATATATGCATGTTTTTACTGTCACAAACTAGTGGGACTACAAGTTAATACTGCACTAAGAACTATGAGAAAATTTCGGATCAAAGTGTTTTTTTTGGTTGTTTTTTTTTTTTTTTAGGCAAATCCAGGTAAGGACTACGACAAAGAAGATAGGAAAGAGAGACTGGAAAGGAAATTTACAATGGAACAATGGGAGAACATCTGCATATCTGCCAAGTATGCAACAAAATTCAGAAATTTTAAGGTTTTTCTTGGAAGTGTTTGCATATTTATTTTTATTTACCAATACGACTTTAGAGAACACTTCCACAGGTAGACAGAAAATCTGCTATTGGATTCCCCTGCATTCATTTAAAATAAATGTTCTTGTATCATAAAATCTTGGCAATACTTCTTTAAGCAGTGGAACCCTTCTTTACCCCATAACTACCTTATTTATATATTCTCACTCAGAGACTTACAAACCTAGGGAAAATACAATTTACACTTTAAAGTGTACATTTCAGTGTTGGTATTTCCCTTAGCTGCAGCAGTGCCATGGAAGGTAAATCTAATAATACTAGCTCATTCTGAGTAACAGTGGTAAACCATCATTTCGGGGAAATACAGTTCAAGAAAAAAATTGGGCAGAACAAACACAGTTAAGCCAAACTTGAGTCACACTGACATATATTAATCCTGTTATAGATATAAGTTTAAAATGCTTTGCTGCAGTATCCACATGAACTTCAAATTTTTATAGATGGGTGTGACCTCCTTATCATATACAATGCAAATTATGCATTTTGATGCCAAAGGTGTGTTATTTTTGCCTTTAATTTTGCTGATAAACACCAGCCTTGAAAATTTTCTTGAAGCCAGATTCTTCTACCATGACATCACAAAAAATAAAGAAAGAAGAACATTCGCTACCTAAATGAATCTATAAACTACAACATTTTCATGTTAACTACAGCAACAGAAGAGAATTATAACCTAGTAAACAAGTTATTAGCTATGACTCATAGGTGGAGCACACTACAGTGAAAATTAACATATGTGATAATTTATTAGTGAAACCACAATGTAAATAGCTCTTCTTCTAAATAAGTGTTTTGTTTTAAATACCCAGAATGCTTTGCTGCTCTTTGTAAATCACTGCTAGTACCTACAGTGATGTCACTTTTTTCATTTATAAAGCAGACAGTGAAACTAAAACATTAAAAGTCATGCTATAATCTTAATTTTTTAAAGCCATTTGCAACTTTAATATAAAGTGGCAGCTGTGCCTACCAGGAGGAAGTGCAGAATTAACTCAAAAAACAAGCTGCCCTGATGGAGTCACAAAATCAGTAGGCTATATAACAGAAGGAAGAAAGTCATGGCAAAAATTAGAAAGTGCAGCACCCAGCATGATAAAAACACTGCCATTAAACTAAACAAACAACTTAGAGGGCAAATAAAGTCTACCAAAGCCAAATCTGAGGTAAATCAGACCAAGGACAACTGCAAGGCATTCTTTAGCTATGTCCATGACCGCAAAGACAATACATAATTGTATGCAGAGCTCATTGTAAATGGAATCACCAATACTGAGCCAGAAGATAAAGCAAACCTAGTGGACAACAAATTCTGCTTCAGTTTTACTACTCGCTCCCTCTCAGCCTTTCTCAGGCAATACCATCAAATACAGCTCTCCATGCTATCACTAGGGAACAGGTCCTTAATGCTCTCTCTAAGGCCAGGAACAGTGCATCAATGGGCCCAGACAATATTCCAGGATGCTTTCTAAATACCATGAAATGTGACCTCTCAGGACCTACGTAATTGCTATCTAACTGTGACCTCCAAACAAGCTTCATGCCTCATGAATGGAGAACAGCAGCAGTCATCCCTTTGAGCAAAGGTGGGCCATCTTAAGACCCTGGAAACTACAGACCCATAACTTTCACAAGTCTCATGCAAAGTCATGGAAAGAATTATCATGGAATTGATCAATAATGATATAGTAAACCTTCAGACACTTGACCCAGCCCAGTTTGGTTTTGTCAAGGGCAAATCATTCCTACTCAACCTAGTGGACTTCTTTGAGAATGTCACCAATGTAATGGATGAGAGCAAAATGGGTCACACTGCCTACTTTAACCTGGCCAAGGCTTTTGACACAATACCCCACTTGGGCATTGTTGACAAACTCAGAAGGTCAGGGACAAACCCTTATATCACCTGGTAGATAGACAACTGGCTCAATAACAGGACCCAGGAAGTTGAACTGGGGAACCCACCTCTTCTAAGAGGCCAGTAACAAGTGAAGACCCTCAGGGATTGGTTTAGGGATAGCTCCTTTTTGGCATTTACTTCACTGAACTCAATGCAAATGCCAATGGCCTCTGGCTGACTAAATTTGCAGATGACTGCAAATTAGAAGCTGTCATTGGTTCCCATACCAACACAAATGTTTTCCAGGAAGAGCTGACACAGACAAACAACTGGTGTCAAAGCCATGGACTAAAAGTAATGCAAGACATGCATATTAGTATCCTTTGGGAAGGAGAACAAAAACAGCAGCACCAAATGTCCACCTTTAAAGCAGCTAACCAACTCCAAAAAGGAAGAGTGGAATAAAGAAGTTAAATGTCATTAAATGCACAAATGCACCATGGAGCCAAAGTTAAAAATAAAGCTTTTATTAACCAGCAGCTTTCCATCTACCAATACATAGACTTCATGATATTAATTCCCTTTCAGAATACATGATCTTTTATATTCACAAGCTTAATTAGTTAATTGGCACTTGATTTGGTTGATCAAGTTAAAGTAAAATTAAAAAAAAAATATATATATATATATATATATATATATATATATATATATATATATATATATATATATATATATCTTAAACCATATAAGATATATAAATTTATATGTGTGCATTTTATTTTAATAACATTCAAAAAGAAGATTTGTTTAAAACATATCCAAACTTATAAAAATGGGTCCTTAAGTAGTAAATGGTTGTTATTTATTCATTCACTATAAAACCCTCATCTAAAATCTCATAAAAGTATCAAACTTATATAAAAATTTGTGATACCTGATCTGACCCCATTCAGCAATGTTAATACAAATAGATAAAATGCAGATTAAAATCTGAATATATATGTGGGCTGCAAAAATTGTAATAAAATAATAAATAAATAGTTGGTAATTGCACTTTTTTAAAATATGCTTAAAGTCTTTGGGCTTTATTCTTAAGTACAGGAACAAGGGAAGTAGAATCATCGCTGCCTGGTTTGTGGGTGGCATCTAACCTGAGCTGCCAGACTAGTTCATGATACTCAGTAAGATCCTTCCAAGGTCCACCTTTAGAATTTTTGTCAATTTTTTCAAGTATCAGGAAGGAAAACTGTTTAAAACAAACACAGACAAGTATATGTCTGCATAGTGCATTCTTATGACTTGTGTTTTGAAACGTCATAATTATGTTTGCAAATACACCTTCTCAACTCTCTTTTGGTTTTCTCTACATAGATGAGCATAATTAAAGAGTGCATAGAGTTATATTTAAGTGAAGTCCTGAGTGGTCTAAAATATATTTACATTGATTGCAGTTAACACAGCTTTTTATTCCCCTCCTTTTATTCTTGGATTTAACTCAATTGTTACCTTCCACAAAATGTTTTAAGTTGCTTGCCCCTTTGTGAATGAAAATAGGTTTGTTGCCAGCTATGCCTTTGATTTTTTCATCACTTGCTAGGATCCCCCAGTATTTATTAACAATCTGTTATAATAGAGGCTCCAGAATTATACTGTATGGTCAAGGCTCTAGAAAATCTTTTGTTTTTGGTGTATCAATATTGTTTTCCATTATTTGGTCTTCTCTACCAGTTGGTATTTCCTCAGGTAACTGTATCTTCATTGTATAAGACTGATAATCCCACAGGAAGAAAGGGGTATTTTGTTCCCTAACCTTGTGAGATCTTATCACTAAGTGTTTTTACCATTTTGTTGGGATAGTGCCTTTCCAAAAACATTTTGTCAAGTACACCCATTTCCTTATCAAAAGTCTCCCTAGTGGACACCCTATGGGCCAGCCTAATAAACTGGCCTCTGACCAAACTTCTCTTCTGATAATATGGATAAGCGCTAGTAAAATGGAGGTAACTGTTACAAAATGTGGTGTCGCTCGTCTAGTCAGGATGTAATAGATGACTGTGAGTTCTCTTCGAGCAGCTTTATTATTTATGGGGGGGTTTGGCATTTTGGCATAATGGTTAAGGTGCTTACCTTACAGACACATGGTGCAGGGTTTGATTCTGACATGGGGTAATTGGTTAGGCTTAAAATGGCCCACAAAGGCAGTTAGCCCAGTACTAATCTATGAACCTTTGAACCTATACAAACACATCACAACTATAGCTTATTAAGTTTAGCTTAAGTAACTTATATACAAACTATCCTTCATACGAAGTGTTGGCCATTTTTTGCTGTTGTAATTTGGAGTGTTTTGGCTGTTGCACTTGCCGTACATGAGGAAGCAGCAAGTGTTAATTGCATTCATTCTCACATGCTCACTCTCTGGCTGCACTTTCAAAATGGCATTGGTTATAGCACATACCTGCTTCTGTTTGCCACGTGTTGCATACTGTCTACATTTGCTCTGGAGCTTGCTGAAACCATGTTCTTGTCACTTGCAAGCATACATGTGTGTCTTTCTGTAACTTTATGGATTTGACAAATCTCAATGGCTTTACTCAATGTTAAATCACTGTCACAAAGCAAAATCTTTCTCACAACAGCACTATTAATACCACACACAAGCCTGTCCTTTATTAACTTATCTTTTAAGTCACCAAACTGACACAGTTTAGCTTTTTTCTCATGTCCGTAATGTAAGCTTAAAATGTTTCCCCTGGTTTCAGATCTCTTGTGTAAAACAAATGCCTCTCTAATGTAATATTTGTCTGGGGATTGCACATTTCCCTGAATTTGCACTTCATACACTTGGGGTCTTCCCTTGATTGAGCCTGTACAACAATATGACAATGTTCAGCTTCTCCCTCATATACTGCTGGTGCGTACACAAATGAATGCCCTCTTTCAATGGCCTCTGACCCCATCTAGGTTTAACAAATGAAAGCTGCTTGTATGAAAGCATCATACTTTTGCTTAAATATTCTACAGTTCCCTGCAATATTCTGATCAAATACAAGTGGTGAGGGCTTTTGAAATCCATTTGCCATATTAACACATACCAATGAAGGGTTTTGCAAATATGCACGGACACACGCATATACACATATGCCAGAAATTTATGCCAGTGTTTGTAACTTTGCCCAATGGCACAACAAGTCTCTGAATAACTGAACTTTGCGAAATAAGTCTCTTGGGCATTGTAGTACTCTCAAAATTGCAGTACTGCAAAAGTAATTTATCATTTTAAGAAACATTTCAAATAACTGCACTGTGCATATAACTGGGCAGAAGAAGCTCAGAGTAAGAAACATTTCAAAGTAAATGCACTTTGCGAATAAACAGTACACGGCACACTGAAACTTTCCCAAAATGGTGGAACTTTGCTAGATAACTTTTTTTAAGTGCAAGAAAAACTCTGTAATGGTGGCACTTTGTGAACAGACACACCCAGAACAAGAAACTTTTCAAAGTTCTTATACTTTGACTGTACTTCACAAAATAGTTGCACTTTGCACACAAATAAACTCTTCAGAATACATGCACAGTAATAAGCACACACTTTGAGATACTTCAAATAACTCTAGTTATGCCCTTGATACAATACGAAGCCATAGTTATGTCAAAACACAGCACTTTGCAAAAAACATACAGTTGCATTACTTTATTTATGCTTAATGTGCTCTTTTTACCCTTATTATATTCATTTTACTCATTTAATCTCTTTTCATGCCCATTGTACTTTTCTTGTGCTCATTTTACTCTAAACATATTCATTTTGCTTTTCTGATAATTGTTTTATCAAAAATATTAATCCTAAACATTTTGTTTGATTAATAACATTTCATACCTCTCATTTGTACAATAATGCATTTCATTCCCCTGTAATGCTCCATTTTATCTTTTTTTATAAAATAAACTATTTGTGCAAGTTTTTATTACCTTTGGTTCTTTTCTGGCTCTTTTTCATGCTTGTTTCTCCTAATTTATCTTCACTGTTATCTTTGAACTTTGTGGCTTTGACTATCTGTCTCTGGAATCCAGGTTCTGACACCATGTCACTCATCTAGTCAGGATACAATAGACAAATCTCTGTGGGTTCTGTTCAAGCAGCTTTATTATGTACAAATACATCACGACTATAGCTAATTAACTTTAGCTTAGGTAACTTATATACAAACTAACTGCATTTGTTGTCACATGCTCACTCTCTGGCTGCACTTTCAAAATGGCACTGGGTAGAGCACGTGCCTGCTATTTATATACACATATTCAGTCATTGATATGCTTCTTAAAGACACAGCACACACGCTCTGTTCTACATGTGGGTTTCCTATAGATGTTAGAAGAGAACCCTGAAGATGTATTTTTAATAGTTGTGTCAGGTAGTTTATGAATTCCTTTCCTTTCCTGTTTGGTGGGTAAATTTAAAAAATGTAGTGATGTGGTTTATGCAGTCAGTAAATTCTGGGATGACATTGGTATCACCTGCTCACAAGATAAAAATGTCATCCAAAAACTGAAGATATAACTTGATATGTTCATTGAACTTCAAAGGGAGCAAACGAGTATGTTCCCATGCAAGGGTCACTAAAATTGCAAAAATGGGGACACATGCAGCCACCATTTCTACACCCTTGATTTCTTTATAGATTTTCCCATCAAACCAAATATAGTTGTTATCTAACACAATCTCCATACAATCTATCAAAAGTCTAGTTTGGTCAGCATCCAGAAAATCAATTTCAATAAGAGCCTCAAAAAAACAGTTGCAGTCCTTCTTTGGGGATACAAGAAAACAAATCAATGACATCATTCGTAAGAAAGGTGTTATCCTTGTCCAGATAATCAGGTTTTAGAATCCCTAAAAAAATCACATGAGTCACGCACTATTTCATCATAATATATTACACTAACTCTTACAATATCATCTTTGCCTTTGTGTTCTTAACCTTCCCCCCACTCTGAACCAGAAAGTGGCATGATCGTTGTTGGCTAATGGTGCTTTCACAATGACATTCCTAACCCCAGAACCACTTCCAGAATTTTCCATTTGAGGTGCTCTTCTGCAGCACTTGTTTGAGCCTCTTATAGTTTAAGAATTCAATATCTCCTGCAACGTTTCTTCCCTTGAGCTTGGAACCCTCCAATCTACTTTAGAGATTCAGATCCCCATAACCATTTTCTTCCAACATCACTATTTTTATTTTCTCCTTCGGTTTCTCAGCCTCCTACTCCTTTAATATGTCACTGGGCTGCTACACTGTATTAAGCTATAAGCATGCGTTCCTTCTCTTCCACTGTCTTAGCCACAGGGCACTTATACTCAATGTTCTGCCCTTGCTTTACACATACATAACCTCACGTTTGATATTTTTTAATCAGATCACTGTTCTGCCTCCATTTCTCTCTTTTCTGTCTTTCCTGAAAAATTAATTACATGATGTAACCAATGTTATACCCTTTATCATCTATGGTCCATGTTTCTGATATCCTATCAATGTCCTGTATTGTGTCCTGCAGCTCCCCATCTTCTTACTTATACTCCTTGTAGTACATAGTATTATTAACAAACATGGTCTGAGGCCCTTTATTATGTTCTTCTGCTGTGTTGTGAGTACCCTTTTCCTTCTTCCTGCCTCGTGAGTACCTACCCTTACTGTCTAAATCTGTGGCACACCCCTTCTTTTCTATGTCAGTTTAAAGGCATGGCCATCAAGATATATCCAACCTAATTCTGATCACCACTCTCCCTTTCTGGGCCTAAATAGAGCCTGCCCATTATACACAGTTAGCCTCTTAAAAAGGCCTCTCTTCATCCTTCTGCCAACTGTAAGCCCTAGTCCTGTGTCTACTGCTGAAGACAGATTATAATCCTTTCTCAGTCTGCTTGTTGATGGCATGGGTGCCACTTCTGAGAATATTATTCCTAGCCTACTAGCCCATTACATTGCCACTTCCTTGACTTTTCGTGCTACTATCTGTACTTTCTCATCTGACTAGTTCCTGCACCCTAGCACTTGTCTGCCTCTTCTCCTTGGTAGCCACTTTTGTCACTTCTTCCCATTTCTAAGTCTGATCCCTAAGGCTGAGATCACCATAAGCTATGCTCCCCTCTATCCATTGAAAAGACTGTGAGTCTCCTTGATGACTGAGCTCCTATTCACTAACCTCACTTCGGACACTAGCTCTTTCTTCTTTTACTTCTTGTCCCTTGTCTCTTCTACTCCTGTTTATGACTTTCCTTCTTCAGTTTTACTATCATAGCCCTCCTCTCAATATATGCAAATTGTCTCACTCCCTGTGATGTATCTGCCTACTTAAAGTGGAAGACTTCTTTGAAAAAGTTATTGAAGCAATGGATGAGGGCAAAATAGTGCATATCACATATCTAGACCTAGCAAAGTTGTTCTACAACATACTCCACTCAGGTATCATTGACAGACTCACCCAGGTAAGTGTCCATTCTTATGAAACTTGTAGGGTAGCAAATTGGCACACAAACAGAACCCAGGATCTTAGGGTAGCAGTTATACCTCCTCCAAAAGACATGTCACTAGAAGTGTACCCCAGGATTCAGTCCTTGAACTACTCCTCTTTGGCATTAACTTCTTGGAGGTCAAAGTTAATGTTAATGGCTGACCAACTATGCACATGACTGCAAACGTGGTACCATTATAAACTCCCCTAAGGTCACTAAGATCCTCCAAAGGGGCTTGTCCTAAACAAAGTGTTGGTGTCAAAACCATGGACTAAAGCTAAATGATAGGAAGTGGATAAGTATACCTTTTGATAAGTATGGCTTCACTTGTAACTATCACATCGATGACACACCCCTTTAAATTGATCCCATAGTTAGGGATGTGGGAACCTTTGTCAGTAATGAATTGTCCTTTGATCACCAAGTATACACTGTTGCAAGGAAGCCCTTTTTCTTTGCAGAGCTTACATCTAAAGGTATTGTGTCCAACCAGGAATATAACAGTTCCACTATACTTCGTACTCATTAGGCCGATCATTGAATCATTGAGCATAATGCCCCTTTCGACGTGTATCTGTCCAAACACTTATCACACCTGGAATGACCATAACACTTTATCACTAAGCTAATCAAGGGCCAAATCATAAAAATGATGCACAATTTGAAAGCCTTGTCCCGTCTCAGTGTCATAAATACTATTGACAGATGACCTCTGCTTCGCATATAGAGCTTCAACAGACCCTGTTCTCTCAGACCTATTACACAATCACAAGTTCAATGGTGTCATGAACACCCCACTCAAGGGATCTCCATCTCTTTTGCAAAATAAATAGAACATGTTTGAGGGACAGGTGTGATAATACCTCTTTTGGGAACTGTCTTCTGCTCCCTATCTAAAGCAAGACTTGTCTTCCTCTATTCAAATGTAATTTAGACCAAATGAATAGGTACTACAAATTCCGCCCTGGCTTAGCACTCTGTCTCTCATGCATAGTGGAAACATAAGTTCCCCAACATATTCTTGTTCGGCATATCTCTGTGTTATTTTTTATGCAAATATAAGGGCTAAAAACTACCATGAGAATGTAAGACTTGGCTTCTTATCATCCTGAC